>NC_058063.1:6376421-6676421 GCF_020085105.1 Siniperca chuatsi
GAGTCCACATTTAATTCTCCTATTTTGTTGTGCTATTTCAGCATTTTTGTTTAGGTTTTTACGTGTAACTCCACTTCTGTTAACTTTAGATTTTATTCATTTTATTCATTTGAGTGGTCGGGGGGCAGACACCATCACTAAGGAGTTTTGGGTGGGTAACATAATGGGAATCAAAAGACAGAAAATACTTTACAATACTCTTACCTTTAATGTTTAAATGTATTACACTGAAAATTGGACGTCCATCAGCATAAAATCAAAAGAAATACAGTCCAGAGTCAGATAAATCCACTTGTTTGATTTTTAGAAAGAGAGTAGAGATGTTAATTCTCATTTCAAATTTTCCATTTAACAAATAACAGCAAGATACTCAATTTGGGATAAACGTTAACATGTTAATGCCTGACAGTATTTCGATATGTCCTACTGATGGGAATGTGTGCTGTAGGTAAGCCAGGAGGAAATATTGGAAGCAGAGTCCACCTGTGGCCCTGAAACTAGCTGCCACACATTGTGCTGTGATTTAACAAGGAACCTGTGGTGTCCCATTGTCATGCTTTCTTAGTGGATGCTGCTCTCTATGAATGCTGTTTGGATGCTGATATCAGGGGAATGTGGTGACCTGCATGTTCCTGGAAACATTTGTGGATGATTCTTGCACTATTACAGTGACCACGACATTGTTGAAAGTAGCCTGCTTCTTTGGGGTCCATGATGGCCATGGATGGATAAACCTGACCCACTATGATGTTAAGGTATACTCTGATATCAAGGTGTCAATCCACTGCAGATGACTTAAGTGGAACTCAAATGCAACTTTATAGTCTTCTTGGTGAATCCACCCACCTGACACCCACAACCAGGCCTCTCTGAATTTATGTTAGATCATGCTTTAAGCCCATTCATGGCAATCTCTCAACAGTACAGATGCTTTATGCCAATTGACCGATTAAAAAGAAATGGCTTCATTATGATTTTGTTACATTTTTGTTTTAATCTGTTATTTTTTTCTACTTTATTACTGAAACATCATTAAATGTTGTCTGGTTGGATTTGATTTAAAAGCCAAAATTGTTCAAATCAACTCGATCAGAAGATTTTGACTATGGCAACGGGCTGCGCGTGCAGATGCTGCGGCCTGTAGCTCCTTCTAACTCTGCTAGCTACATTCTTGATTTTCATCAGTTTTTTATTTTTTATTTTTTTTGGCTTCATTGCTGAAACACGTATTACCTATGACAGTAATATATCACTGTTGTCATCGAAAAAGGAAGCCGGAGTTTGGATTAAAAAGCAGCAGACCTTGAGCCAGATCAACCGGACCAGGCAGGCACCACGGCGGCGGAGGAGAGGAAAGACAGCAGGGATAGGAGCCATGCTGGCCCAGCTTGGACTTAATGCCGCTCCTGGCTAATGTCCGGTCTGGACGAAATGGGACTCAGACTGGCCAGGCAACAGGAATCAGAGACTGTTGTGCCCACATCTTTACAGAGACCTGCTCCATCAACATCCCGGATCAAGCACTCGACGGGCGGACCATGTTTCGAGCTGATAGAGCGCAAGACTCCGGCAAGATGAAAGGAGGAGGACTCTGTGTTTACATTGATGATGCTTGGTGCTCAAACAAATGCAAACTGGACGGACACTGTCTCACAAATGTACATTTTTTTATGTGAAGATCATCACTATCTCTATCTGCTGTTTACATTCCATCAGATGCAAATTATAAAAATGCGCTGCAGAATTATTTCCTGGGTGTATACGTGTAGGCTATGTATATGTGGATATAAATAACTGTATATATTGTTTTATTTTATTTATTTTTTGTTAACAGTTTTCTTATCACAGTAGACAGTAGATTTCTTACATGTTAATTTAAAAAAGACACAACCATGGTGTAAAACTGGATTGGCCATGATTTGTGTGTCAGGTAATGTTAAATGACTTGCCCACAGACATTCAGTTGGCCAAGATATGCTGCTGTTGTGATGTTAGCTATAGTAGCAGCAGAGTTGTGAGTATCGCTGTCTGGAGCTGCTGTGCTGGCTCTGGGAAACCGCCTCGTCCTCTCTGGCTGTTAGCATCTCAGCAGCAACTGTAGCACAGTTTGCTAACCCACAACCTAGCTAATGTTAGTTACATTACTTGCTGTGTCGTTGTTCGCTCTATATCATGGTATTTGTTATAGTATTGGATTTTTCCAGAATCGCATACCCCACCTTTAAGTCAGCATTTAAAATATCTACTGTCTGTTTTGATGTAGTATAATTACATCTTTGAAAGAGGGATAAGAATTAAAACTCAGCACTAGGAAGAAAACTACTAATTTTATTTGTCCTTTGTGTGACAAAGTGATGATGAGTCCTCCTGTCCACCACACACACAAAAGCACAACTGCAGATTAATATGATAAAGCATCAGTTCCATTCTGAACAGCATTCCTTGTTGCCTCCTGAGCCTATCTAGTAGCAGAATACACAACATTCGGCTCCACTTCTCTTCTTCTTCCTTTTGGACAGAAATTCACTGCTGCGTAGTTCAGCTCATCAGAGCCCAGATTCTGTTAAAAAGAATATTTACAGTCACTTATCTTACCCAGCTGATATTTAGAGAAAAACTAAGTAATGACTGGATATATTTTTAAATTATAAACAAACAAAAGTAAATTATAACACTTGGTTCACCTCACGCTGTTGTGGATTTTGTTCTTCACTGGCAGCTGAATGACAGAGACAATACGTCGAATCAGGTGACAAACATGAAAATTTGTATTCTTTCAACAAGTGAAAAAACAAAAAACAAACGCAACATAGAAAGAGTAGCTTTAAAAAAAGTACCTGTCTGAAGTTTCCTGTTTTTAACAACCAGACCAATGACGACCATTACGAGGAAAACAGTCAGACCACCCAGGATCACACTCATCAACATTGTTATTCTGTCACACTCTGCTAAAAGAAAGAAAAATAATTAGACTCTATTTTCCCTTTGCTGGCTTAAGAACTGCTAACATTAAACTGACAAAAGTTAAGTTAGCCATACTGTTTTTATCTTAAGACGACTAGATGTGAAACAAACGAAATCTTAAAGAGAGTGTCACGCTGCTTTGTTATGACAATGATTAAATAGCCACACATGTTCTTATAAGGGAATTATTAAATTAGCCGAAACAAATGGAGATAGAAAGAGTAGCTTTAAAAAAAGTACCTGTCTGAAGTTTCCTGTTTTTAACAACCAGACCAACGATGACCATTACGAGGAAAACAGTCAGACCGCCCAGGATCACACTCGTCAACATTGTTATTCTGTCACACTCTGCTAAAAGAAAGATAAAATAATTACACTCTATTTTACCTTTACTGGTTTAGGAACTGCTACCATTATACTGACAAAAGTTAAGTTAGCCATAATGTTTATCTTAAAACGACTAGAAGTGAAACTGTACGCTGAAAGTAATCTTAAAGAGAATGTTACTTTTCAAATTTTTGTCAACGTCTTCATGAGATTCTTCACTGCCTTTTAACGAAATGAAGATACATTCAATCTTGATTTTAATACTAAAAAATAGTGTCACACTCCTTTGTCATGACAATGACTTAATAGCCACACATGTTCTTATAGGGCAATTATTAAAATAGTAAACACAGAAATACATAACAGAAGAATTGATAGCACAGGATTTTATAATAATCTTACCTTCAACATTTAAATGTATCACACTTAAAATTGTCCGTCCCGCTGTGTAAAATCCACAGAAATACAGCCCAGAGTCAGAAAAATCCACTCTCTTAATTTTAAGAGAGACAGCGGAGGTGTTGGATCCCATTTCAAATTTCCCATTTTTAAATCCATCAAAGTAGACAGGTTCATTGGTGGAGCTGGTCATAGTGGAAATGGAGCTGGCCTTGGTTCTGTTGACCACTCTGAACCATAATGCCACAGAGTCAGATTCAAACGTCTTAGAGCACAGCAGCGAGGCTTCTTCACCAGGCTGGACATTCACAGTCTGAGACTCAGAAGCTGAGACAGAGATCCAGCCTGAAACAAACAGCAGACAACAAGAGACTTTTTTCAAAGTAACATAAAGAGAAACAATACCTCATAATTAATGTAATGATAAGTAACTCATTTTAGTTCTGCTGGTTTAGAGAAAGTTGGCAAAGAAGTTGATGAGAGTTATTCAGTGGCAGTACTTACTGATGCTGCAGAGAATCAAAGCTGTTATCAAGGTGAAGTTCATCATTGTGTGTATGACTGAAGCTCTGCAAAGTCCGTAAGTCAACTGTGACCAGGAAGGCTGCTCTCAATGTAAAGAGGCGGGGTGTTTTTTTGTTTTGTTTCTCTTCTTGCCCCTAAAACGGACCACATACATGTTTGTTGAAGTAAAAGTTTAAGTCAAGGAGTATTCATACTTCAGCTCATTTGATAAAACATAATCTTGGTAATTTTCCAAACGGAGTCCAAGGATATATAAAATATATATCAAAGCATCAAGTCTAATCTTCTCATCCAAAACAAATCTTGAGAAAATGGCACAGACATATAGCACAGATTAAGGTTGAACCAGTTCATATTGATAGCTGTATTTTGTTGTCAAATTGTGTGATGATTGATTGAAAGAATACATAATTTCACCACAAGCTGTGCTGTTTGATTGACATATTTGCTTTCGTTGCAAGCTTTTAATGTTTTGCCAGTGTTAGAGCATTTTGTAAACAGAATGTGTCATTTTACCAGCAACTTTCAGTTTAGGCCTGTGTTTAGACTTTAATGTCAGGGAGCTTTCTCTGTCAGCATAGATTGTGTTTTAATGTGATTTTGTAGTAATGTTCCATTATTTATGGGAAATTTACAACTCTTTTTTAATGATGAGTTTTCTTGTTTCTTTATTTTTCCGTTCTCTTGGCAAAATCTACTATCAGCTTGCCCTTTGGACACAGACGACTGTCTAGATTGAAATAGAGGAGGAGTGAGTGAGGTACACATCGCTTGTTTGGCAGGAAGAGAGCAGTGGTGTCTGAGCACAACTGAGGTGAAAATGGTGACGCTTCTATAGTCAGAAATTTGAAAGTCTAAAAGAGTAAACACTAGCCTACATTGTAGAAAAATACAATGAGTGGCTATATTTCTACAGATTTTCTGTGTAGACTCTAACCAGCAGGCAACAAATAGCAAAAGTAAAGTCTCAACCACAAGAAGACTGATTTTCAGCCATGACCACACACAGCAAAGACCTAGCAGAAAGATCAAGAACGATGCTACTTAAAACGTTGCCAGTATACAGTATATCAACCCCTTCTGACACGGATTCACCACTCCACTCATCACTTTACACAAACAGACTAAATGAACTTCACAAGATGCGTCAATATCTGCTTTCAGACTTGTGGAAAGGTACAAACTCACACTTGCACAACCAGATATGAGAGCATTTACTTTGTGCATCTTAAAAGACTCCTGATATGCCGACATGGCTTGGTCCCAAGTCTTTATTTCAAGAGAGTGATGATTTTAAGGTACGTGACAAACTAAGCTAAACAGTTAGACTACATACATATTTCGTTTTAGCGTGTTTGTAACAATTTGCTAATAGCCGAGCTAGTGCGCTGTGCTTGTGTAAAACATGAGAGACTGCAGATAGAGCAGATTAATATATCGCTTTCTACATGTTTACATGTTTATGATTGTTAAACAGCTATATTGCTTTTTACTCGCGAAAGTATTATTGCACTTACAGTAACAAGCGTAGTTGTCCTCAACTTGAGTCATCTTCAAGTTATCTTCATTTCACTGTCTCCATTGTGGCTCTGCAGGCTGCTGTGCATGTAGGTGGAGGAGCTCAGTCCGGCACAGAGAGCAGGGCAGAGGCTGCAGCGTGAATACTAGAAATACTATGGTCTTAGCCCTGGGGCCCATTAAATGCTGGTTTCGTTGCGCATGTTCCCATCGCAATGACAATGAAAATAACAATAAAATGTATACATTCCTTTATTTACAGCGCTATGTTGTGCTAACATTGTCAATAAAGAAATTTAAAAATATCCATTTACGACAGTGCTTGATGTGATGCTCATTGGCATCACATTTGCATATGCATCAGTGTACTGGTGTGACAGTGGCTTACCACTGTTAAGCGACGCCTGCCGGTAGGAAACAATATGTGCCGGTGGAACAGAGCGGCATACGATCAGCCACTCTTCTCTGTCGCCGTCACTCATTGGATCATCTCCATATGGGATAGCTAAATTACCTAAATTACCTTAAGCAAAAGGCTTAATATACAGTAGCTTAAAACAATAACTTAAAACGGTACTCTTCCAGACATTTTGATGCTGGTAACAATTTTAATTCAATGTTTAAAAGCTTGCTAACTCATCTGGATGACTGGGGCAGAATGCCTCTTCCATTGCCAACATGAGCAATATTTTTTATGACATCGGCTGAAAAGGGTCTATAGTTTAGTTATCAAATAGCTCCAGCACCATTTATTAAGGCTGTCCATCCTTTGCCACCAGGCTGTATTGGCCATTTTTCTGTTTTGCATATGGCTTTCTTAATTGTTTGGGTTATTTTTGGTGTGACTGCAAACACTTTCACATTTGACGGGCACATTCAATTTAGAATTTAATGTAATGTAATGAACATCTTGGGTAACAATATCTTGGAGAAGTGAAGCCTAGGCTATTTGTCTATCTACGTCACATCCACCTCTGAGGTGGGATCCAAATGATTCAGAATTTTGACTTCATATTAACTAATTATGAAATACCCAAATGCCGCATTTTGTCCAGATTAAAGGTAAAATTGCATTACCAAATTTGAATCCAAATCTTCACGATCAGAAATCTTTGGACCACCTTTGAAATACCCAATTTTCAGATCATCACTTGCAAAAAGGAACGATATTTAACAAAGTTTCAGATGCACTCACGTTAACAAAAGTGCAGTAAAAGCAAAGGATGACGCGACTATAACAAAATATTCATGTTTCATGCATCAGATGATTTAAGATTGCAGTTGCCTTTATGTTGTTTCTCCTTGGACCTTTTTGGAAGCACTTGTTTCCAACTGTATTTGATGTACAACTAGACATGAAGCACTTTGCTGTGTCTTAACATTAACATGAGTATGACCTCAACTTCTGCAGCTTGCTGTTATCAGTCAGTCCATACACTTTCTTTAAGCATGAAATATCCTGACTTTCTTTTGGATGAGAAGATTAAACTTGATGCTTGTATTAGATGCACTGATATATCTTTTCTATATCCTTGGACTGCTTTTGGAAAATTAACAAGATTATATTTTATCAAAAAACCTGAAGAATGACTATCTCATACTCCATGACATAAACTTCTACTTAAACAAACATGTATGTGGTCCATTTTAAGGGCAAGAAGAGAAACAAAAAAAAAAAAAACACCCCGCCTCTTTACATTGAGAGCAGCCTTCCTGGTCACAGTTGATTACGGACTTTGCAGAGCTTCAGTCATACACACAATGATGAACTTCACCTTGATAACAGCTTTGATTCTCTGCAGCCTCAGTAAGTACTGCCACTGAATAACTCTCATCAACTTCTTTGGCAACTTTCTCTAAACCAGCAGAACTAAAATGAGTTACTTATCATTACATTAATTATGAGGTATTGTTTCTCTTTATGTTACTTGAAAAATGTCTCTTGTCGTCTGCTGTTTGTTTCAGGCTGGATCTCTGTCTCAGCTTCTGAGTCTCAGACTGTGAATGTCCAGCCTGGTGAAGAAGCCTCGCTGCTGTGCTCTAAGACGTCCTGAATCTGACAATGTGGCATTATGGTTCAGAGTGGTCAACAGAACCAAGGCCAGCTCCATTTCCACTATGATGACCTCTACCAGCAGTCCTCACTACTTTGATGGATTTAAAAATGGAAAATTTGAAATGGGATCCAACACCTCCACTGTCTCTCTTAAAATTAAGAGAGTGAATTTTTCTGACTCTGGGCTGTATTTCTGTGGATTTAACACAGAGGGACGGACAATTTTAAGTGTGATACATTTAAATGTTGAAGGTAAGATTATTATAAAATCCTGTGGTGTCAATTCTTCTGTTTATGTCTTTCTGTGTTTGCTAATTTAATAATTGCCCTATAAGAACATGTGTGGCTATTTAATCAATAGGAGGACAAACAAAGGACTGTGATACAATTTTTTCAAAGTAAAATCAAGATTAAATGTATCTTCATTTTGTTAAAAGGCAGTGATGAATCTCATGAAGACGTTGATGGAAAGTCTAAAAGTAAGATTCTCTTCTGTTGTGTCTTTTGATATTTGCAAATTTAATACTTGCCCTATAAAAACATATGTGGCTATTTAATCATTGTCATAACAAAGGAGTGTGATACAATTTTTCAAAGTAAAATCAAGATTAAATGTATCTTCATTTTGTTAAAAGGCAGTGATGAATCTCATGATGACGTTGACAGAAAGTCTAAAAGTAAGATTCTCTTTAAGATTTCTTTCTTTGTACACTTTCACTTCTATTTGTCTTAAGATAAAAACAGTATGGCTAACTTAACTTTTGTCAGTTTAATATTAGCAGTTCTCAAGCCAGTAAAGGGAAAATAGAGTCTAATTATATTATCTTTCTTTTAGCAGAGTGTGACAGAATAACAATGTTGATGAGTGTGATCCTGGGCGGTCTGACTGTTTTTCTCATAATGGTTGTCGTTGGTCTGGTTGTTAAAAACAGGAAACTTCAGACAGGTACTTTTTTTAAAGCTACTCTTTCTATGTTGTGTTTGGTTTATTGTTTTTTCACTTGTTGAAAGCATACAAATGTTCATGTTTGTCACCTGATTCGACGTATTGTCTCTGTCATTCAGCTGCCAGTGAAGAACAGAAACCACAACAGCGTGAGGTGAACCAAATGTTATAATTTAATTTTATTTGTTTTATAATTTAAAATGATATCCAGTCATTACTTATTTTTTCTCTAAATATCAGCTGGGAAGGATAAGTGACTGTATTCTTTTTAACAGAATCTGGGCTCTGATGAGCTGAACTACGCAGCAGTGAATTTCTGTCCAAAAGGAAGAAGAAGAGAAGTGGAGCCGAATGTTGTGTATTCTGCTACTAGATAGGCTCAGGAGGCAACAAGGAATGCTGTTCAGAATGGAACTGATGCTTTATCATATTAATCTGCATTTGTGCTTTTGTGTGTGTGGTGGACAGGAGGACTTAACAGCACTTTGTCAAAGATCCGACAAAAAAAGTGCAGTCTCGTCCAAGTACTGAGTTTAAATTATGATCCCTCTTTTAAAGACGTAATTAGAGTACATCAATACAGAAAGTGGATATTTTAAATGCTGACTTAATAGACTGTGTGTCTATACTGGAATGGGGAAGAAAAATACCGCAGCCATCCAGTTTGTTGTGTTTTTTGAAATGAACATGTATGTGTGGTAAGAAAACTGTATCAGCCTAAAGACAAGTCTCGACCACAGGAAGACTGGCCTTCAGCTGGGTTTTGTTTTCTCCAGTGTGTTTCTTTCACGATGGAGCCACAAACAGCCACAAAACACACCAAATAAAACTATTATTGTTAATATATTTTGTTTTTATCTTACATTTGATAGTGACAGACTTGTGTAGCACTTGAAGACACCATGCTGCAGCACAGATCCTAACGAAGCTGTTAGGACCCATTTATCTGGGAAATTATTCTCTCAGGAACAACACTTGTATTTCAAAGGACAGTTGCAACTTCTAGCATTCAGATGGGGTGAGGGAGTGCTGCAATGTGACTGCACTGTTCTCAAAGAGAGCAAAGTATAAAAGATGAAAAGAGTTTACCTTCTGACAAGACAAAACAATGATCACCTCTAAAACCGCGATCAGTGCATGACAAGATGTGGTAATGCTGATGTTGCCCACTGCAGGCAAGAAAACTCTGCAGTCAGTGAATGTTATTTTCTTTCAGTGTTTCTTGAGCCTTACACTCACCAGCTAGTTTGAAAAAAGTCAATTATAAAAATGTACAATCTTTGTATCACAATACAATAAACAGAAATGCAACTTTAGCTTATGGCTGTAAAACACCAAATGTTAGCTGAGGTTCAAAGCTCATTCCTGAATTTGGAAACAGCAGTTGAGGAAACAGTCTCACCACACCTTTCCTTCATGTTGGCTTAAAGCCCTCCAAACCACTGTGTTTCCTTGCTGATCCACAGTTGAGGGATAGTAACACAAAGTAACACAAAGAAGGAATTTCTTATTAAATTGACTACAACTTACCTACTTGATCTGGCTAATTCTGAATGCTGAAGCCTCACACGACCTTTGGCTGAATTTTGGAGTGTATTTTGTCGTGCATCTCTCACATTGGAGTTGTGCTGGTAGATGAGATGTGGAAACATGGTGCCATCAACTGAGTTTTTCTTGTGTTATTTTGTTATTTATTGTTGTCTTTTTCACAACATGCGTGCCACCCATGTGATCTTTATCATACAATATGACAGATCAACTTTTGCACAACAGATCGTTGGTGGACACTTTTTCACCAAGTAAATATAAAGAGTGTCAACATGTTACAGTGTCCTTAAAGTTTGATCATTTCAGTATAAATGTCCCAAGTCCCAGTTCCCATCACAGACCGCCACAGATCAGGTGTGAGCCCCCCACATCCAATCACATGAAGACAATAAGATTAGAGAAATGGCCAAATCAGTCTCTTATCTTTCTGAAAATGTCTCATATCAGATGACTCATTTGGACTTATTAGGAGAAAATGCTGTGACGTCTCATCATTAATTGCCTATTAAACACAGGTGTGTTCACTCCTTTACTTTTACCTGATGAAGACCGTCTGTGGTTGAAACGTTATATCAGTCATGTCCACATGAAATAAAAGTAGTTTGTCTTTTTTTCATGTGCATCATTTGGTCTCTTGGTCTTTTATGTCTCTCTTCATCAGGACGTGTCAAACGGCACCTTTAAGGCGGCTCGGCGCAGGCTTTGAGGCCAGTCGCACAGGGGTCGGCGTCGGGGTACGCACAGCACTTATTACATATTACATTTTATTCCTATATTTGAACTTCTGTGCTATTTTATATCTTTATGTCTTAGATTCTAATTTGCATTGTAATTTATCAGACTCAGCTGTGTAAGATGTAAGACTGTAAATACTTTTGTTTAGAGAATCTGGACTCTGATGATCTGAAGGACGCAGCACTGACTTTGTATTCAACAGCAATAAGAAGCAGGAGGCCTGCATCAGAGAGGGAAGTGGAAGCTCATGTTATTTATGCTGCCAGCAGGAAGAAACTGGAACTGCAACTCTGAGTGTAACTGATGATTTATCATATTAAACCGCTGCCACCCAGCAGAAGGACATTTTAATAAAGTTTCTTTTAAATGTTCTTTGTATTTTTTCTGTCTCTCTCAGCCAAAGTCTCTGTCTTTCTTATTTTGTCTGCCTCCGATCTTCTTCTGAGAGGAACAACATCATGTTTGATGAGGAGGAGCCACAAAGGACACTGATGGCAGACCATTTGACTCGTCCTGTGAGTAAGTTTGACAGTCAGGGGGAGGGAGGAGAGAGTGAGATACACATCACTTCACAGGAAGATGCAGCACAGTGCGGTCTGAGCACAACTGACTGATACACAGTATAATGGAAGCTACAGAGGTGCAATAATAAAAATCATCATCTTCCTCTTTACAATACTATTTATTTGAATCTAGTGTGGGCAGAACTGCTGTATTGTTTACACTACAGGGCATTTTTTGTCTCAGGCTTTTGTCAAGTCATGTTGTGGGGGTGCACAAACATCAACATGTGATCTCAGATTTAGGTAGTGATTACGAGAATATTTCAGTTGGCGAGATTTGCCAGATGCCAGAATGATTGGATCACGCAGATTGTGCCAATGGTCATGTAGCCTGCATTAGACTTCAGCTTAAAAGATCCCTACAATTGATGCCATTACTTTCACTCTAAGACTAGACAAATACAAATGCCTGTCTGCAGAAGAGGTGGGTCCTCCTTTCATTTGTCAACAGGTGCACACAACAACAGCAGTTCACTCTTGTTCCAGGAAATATCCAGTATAGTAAGCGTAGGGTATCAGCTGGGAGGAATTAAGATCAGTTTGTCTGAAATCAAATTTTGTGAAAATGTTCCTACTCTTGCTAGTGTTTAGTTTTGAGTCTCACATGGTTCTTTCTCTCTTGCTCTCAGTCTGCGTCTCATTTATTTATTTTGTTTGTTGATGATCGTAATCTAAGGATGAAAATCAAAACCCGTTTGTGGTTTGATGAGGAGGAGCCAGAGAAGGACACTGATGACTGTCAAATTGAAAAGTGAACACTAGGGACATTCGGGTAAAGACCTGGTTCTATCTGCAGTTGAGTTCTGTACCCCTTCCTGTATTTTTTATATCGGCTTTGTGGCTGACTTACCAGAAGTTAATAAGAAGATACATTTCAATTTAAACTGGTAATCAGGTAATCTGGTTCACATTGGTCAACAGTACTCAGCCCCGCTGTATTTCCTACATGTATATTTATGCTGCAACTAGATTCTGGACTCAGAGGGCAACTTCAAATGTAGCCCTGATTCAGGACTGTCACACCACATACTGTATCACATTCCTGGATAGCCATCTCACAGACCCAAGACATTTCAGTCAGAGTTCAGAAAATGTGTTACAGGAGGAATGTTAGAAATACAAACTCACTGGATGGTGGGGTTAGGGTTGGGTAGATTTTTAAAGTGAGTGGGAAAGTGGGAAACAAATCGCAGACAATCTGCTATGACCAAGAATGGTTTCTGCCCAGAAGATATATAAATGAGTACATAGTTTTAAAGCTGGAGTGCGGAACTTTTGTCTCCCCATCTTGCAGTGAGAGTAATTACACAAACATTGTCGATGCGTGATTATGATGTATGCCTACAATAGTTACAAAAATACAGAGAAATGTCCACAGTTCCAAGACAATAATCCATTATTTGGCTTTTTTGGCATGACTACATACAATACAACGTTGCCAACCATATTAACACAAACTATGCAATCATGATAAACATTAATAAACAATTCTCAATAATAAACATTCTCTCCAAAGGACCTTTTTTTTTTTACAGCAATAGCGGATTGTGTAGCTCTCTACATGGCTCTGGGTTGCTCCCCCCTTCAGCTCTGGCAAACCAATCATTGCTTATTGCCGTAAAACGCATCATTACTGGTGCGCCAGCGTGGGAATGTCGCCACAGGCACCAGATTTAAAATCTCCGGCAAACGCCTCGCCCAGCCTCACCATGTGTGAGGGACAAAAGACAGGCCTACCTGGAAAGGCCAAAGCCTTCACTAAGAGGCCTGACTGAGAAACAGGGGACAGACAACAGGAAAGTACCAAGCCAACACAGCTGTTAATTCACACCTGCATGTGAAATTGAGACGAGACCTCGTTTGGAACCAACATGAGATCTCACTTGAATCTAAACAACGGACTCCTATTGGACGAGACGCGCAAGAGAGCGCATAAAATCTCGTCGCACAACTATGACAACACCAACTCGATACAGCCTGGCACTCCACACTGCCGTTGCCATTCCACAGTAACCCATTTACGAAAGGAGGCACATCATGTCTCTCTCCACGTTAACTGCCGTTACAAAGTTTCTCATTTCTATTCCCACTCATTAAATACGAAGGATGTGATGTAAGAAGGGGCCAGTAGAACTGCTACTCGGATGGTCGAATAGCTTCAGAAACCCCCTCCCCCCACACCTTTCAGATGTCTGAATGGGGGATCAATGTCCGACCATTTCTGTAACTTTAAGAAACGGACGATTCGACAATCACACCCACTTCACGCTGTGATTGGTCAGCTATGTGGAGGTGAGAAAGCAGCCAGGGTTTGAACTTCTCGCTCCAGCTCACTTTTTTTATTCTTGACACAGCTATTTCTGTTACTTTTCATGTGAACAACATGTGCAGCACTATGAATGTCTGAAAATGTGCTGCTTTATCCCAATATTTAAACAATATTCAATTCAATTTAATTAAATTTAATTTATATAGTGCCAATTCATAACAGAAGTTATCTCATTGCTTTTCCTATAGAGCAGGTCTAGACCGTACTCTTTATCATATTAATTACAGAGACGCAACAAATCCCACCATGAGCAAGCACTTGGCAACAGTGGCAAGAAAAAACTTAATTTTAACAGGCAGAAACCTTGGACAGAACCAGACTCAATGGTGGGCGGCCATCTGCTGCTGCCGTGTTTTTTGAGAGAGAGAGAGGTTTTGAGAGACAGAGAGAGAGGGGAGGGGTTTGGGGGAAGGGGAGAGGGATTTTTTTTTTTTCAATATGGTGTCTGCCCTCCTCTATGGCAGCCAGCTTTTCACACATCCTTTCAGTGAAGGCAGAACATCTATAAGTGGCAACTGTAGAGTTGTTGGAAAGCAGATATTAAAGTAAAAGTAATGTAACTCATTTCTTTCTATTGTTGAATAGTTACTACAGTAATGTGCTTCTTTTTTTAAATAAATTAGAAGTAACAAGTAATTGACGGTTTTCAAGTAACATGCAGGCAGCTGCATTGAGAAGACTGAGTGCATATCACAGTGGAGATGGATGGGAGCTGCACCTGCTGTAGTTTTGCTGCGATCTGTCATGTCTTAAACATGTACAGCCTGTGGAGTGAACGGTTTCACATGAGGCTGAAAAGTGTCACTGTGCTTCAGGCGTCTTTTCACAAGGTTGATAGATGCTTTAACACTACGTGAAGATAAAATAGCATGTGCGTCTGTCAGAGGTGTAAAGATACAGATACAGATACCTCCCTGATACAGACAGTGCTGTTTCTCACCACAGTGCAAAGTGCAACAACTGGCATGTGGGCGTTATATTCATAAATACAACTACCAATCATTTTAAAAAAGATTGTATTTTTAGCAAGACAGAGAGTGAGAGAGACATGAGAGTAAAAGCATTTGGAAAAAGATCACATGTTTAGTAATTTGATATTTTTTTCAGTAAGAAAATGGTAACTCCTCCCTCCACCCACAAAAGAACACAGCAGTGAATTAATATGATAAAAGCATCAGTTCCACTCTGAACCACTCTGAGTCTTTCTGCTGGCAGCATAAATAACATGAGTTTCCACTTCTCTCTCTGATGCAGGCCTCCTGTTTCTTATTGTTGTTGAATACAAACTCAGTGCTGCATCTTTCAGGTCATCAATCCAGTCCAGTCCAGTCTAGATTCTGTAAAGAGTCCACCCAGTTACACACATCAAATAACTGAGTTTGCGAGAAAAACGAAATCATGACTTGACATGACTCGAACAAATTTAACATATAAAAACATGATGATGATAGTAAACGATGAAACTTAATTTACCTCACGCTGTTGTGGATTCTGTTCTTTGTTGGCAGCTGATTGACAGAGACAATACATCTAATCAGGTGACAAACATGAAAATTTGTATTCTTACAACATATTGACACAACTTTAGAGAAGATGTGAACCCTCCCCTCCAATAAAAACTCCACAATAAACCAAAAACCAGATAGAAAAAGTAGCTTTCAAAAAGTACCTTTCTAATGTTTCCTGTTTTTAACAACCAGACCAACGATGACCATTACAAGGAAAACAGTCGGACCGCCCAGGATCACACTCATCAGCTTTGCTATTCCGTCAGACTACCAGACTTTGACAACCAGTCAAATAGACAGTAATAACAGGAATAGGAATAAGAAACAAAATATAATATATAATATAATATATCAAAATGATCACAAGCTAACCAATAACAACAAAAGGACATACCTATGAAAATAACAATGACAGAGAAATGCATATGTAAGTTTACTGCTGTGAATATAATACTGCATTTTAGAATCTACAATGTATGCATGTAGTTTTCACTTTAAAGTTAAAACTACATACATTACAAAGTAACAACAGCAGAGCTGTTTCTGATGAGCTCTGTGAATGGCGTTTTGTTGTATCTCCATGGTAATGTTAAGTAATGTAGCCTGCGACGGATGTATGAGCAAGAGGGTCAAAGTTCAAGGTGCAATGTTATGACGAAGTAGTCTGTCCCAGGTGTATGCATACTGCATGCAACAGTACGTACTTCGTAAGGGCAGCTGCAGTACGTACTAAAAGCTGGATTTCTTCCTCACTCACCAACTGCAGTGCTGCTCAGCAGCTCTGCACTCAATGCTGCTTCTGGTGGCCAGAGGCTACATTGCAGTAATAAATCTGATATAAAACGGTGGTCTCATTTATATATCTTCTGGGCAGAGATCATTCTCAGTCATAGCATATTGTCTGCGTTCATTTTTTCCCACTCACTAAAAAGATCTGCCTAACCCTAACCCTACCCAAGACATTTTCGGAGTCCTTGAATGACTTTTGTGAGATGGCCATTCAGAAATGTGATACAGTATGTGGTGAAAATGGATTTGATGATGTGCAAAAGCAACATAAATAAAATAGAGAGCAGCACTCAAACAGTACCCGTCTGAAGTTGCCTCATTTTGACAATGATGACCTTAGTGAGAACAACAGTCACATCGCTCAGGATCACACTCATCAGGTTTATTATTTCACCAGGCTCTTCTACAAAAAAGATGATTAGAATAGACTCTCTGCTTTTCTTTTGAATAATAAACAAATGGCATATTTTGTGCATATTTCTGAAGAAACTACTTTACAAAATCAGAATCAGAAATACTTTATTGATCCCAGAGGGGAAACTCCTTCATTACAGCTGCTCACTATCATGTCAATATACACATAGGAATAGAAGTAGTAAGTATAGTAGTAATTATCCTTTACTGGTTTGAGATCTGGCTAATAATAATATGGATAAATGACCATCAATTGACAAATTCTAACCTGCATAATAAATCTTAATGAGACGCAGGGAGAAAGTTTTAGCCTCCTTCCAAGTTGTCATGAGGTTCACCACTGCCTTTACAGATGATGATGAAAAAATTCTTCATGTTGTTCATCATATTTTGACAATATTCCATCATATTTTAACCATGTTGAAAGAAGACATGTGTTTTCCTTTGTGTTAGCAGCTAAATGACACTTGACAACATTCTTACCTTGTGTAAAGTAATGTGACTGACACAGAGCTTCAGTAACGAGCCATATTCAGTTTACTCGGAACTGCAGTGCATAGACAAAGCTAGCACATGACTTCCACAAGGCGTCTTTACCACGCCTTTCCCTGACTACAAGCAGAGCCTGTTAGGAGGCTTCACAACTCTGCCTCGTCTGGTAGTGTACTGCCCAGCAGCTGAGCTGGTGAAAGGCCTACTGACTCCAATGGCGTTGTTCTGTAGTCAAGCAGTGCAAGGTGTTTGTCTGGTGCCTTACACCAAAGTTTCTTAACAGTCTGGACTGCGCGCTCTGCCTCACCATTGGAGTGTGGCATATGATGGGGATGATGTTTTGTGAATGATTCCATACCTTTGATAGAAATCCTTAAACTCATCCGCAGAATATTGTGGACCATTGTCTGTTCGAAGGATGGTGGTGATTCCATGTCTGTTGAATTGAGCCTTGAGCTTTTCTATGACAGCACGACAATGTAAGTCCTTCAGCTTATCCACTTCAATGAATTTTGAGAAGTAATCCACCAGTAGAACATAGTGGTTTCCTTCAAACTCAAACAGGTCAGAAGCTACTTTTTCGAAAGGAAGATCGGGTGTTTCTGTTGGTTTGAGTGGCTGTCTCAGCAACCAGTTTTGAAAGTCTGCACACTTGCTGCAGTTCTTCACCATCTGCTCAATTTCAGAACTCATGCCTGGCCAGTATAGGACTTCGCGAGCTCTCTGCTTGCTCATCACTATTCCTAAGTGAGACTGATGTAAGCTTCAGCACATGTTCTCGCATGGAAGGGGGTACAACTATACACAGGCCTTTATAGATAACACCATCTGCAACGACAAGTTGGCTTCGTGAGTCCCAAAATTGCTGTACTGCATTAGGCACATCACGCCTGTGGTCTGGCCAGCCTTGTCGGACTGTTTGTTGAAGACAGCTGAGCTCCTTGTTTGTGCAGTCCTGGAGCTCTGAATATTTCTGCTCACTGACTGAAACAAAGTTGAGCATGGAGACACACTCGAAGCCTTCCATCTCTGGCTTGTTTACGGGGAACTGAGCTCTAGATAGTGTGTCAGGCAATTCCATATCCTTTCCTTGTCTGTACTTAACAGTCAGATCATACCACTGCAGGTGGAGGCGCATTCTCTGTATACGCATGGGGGTAGAAAGCAGCGGCTTTCTGAAAATATCTTCCAGAGGCTTGTGGTCATTGTACACTGTGACATGGTTTCCAAAAATGTAATTGTGGAACTTGACACACGCGTGAACTATTGAGAGCATCTCTTTCTCAATTTGCGCATAGCGCGTTTCCGTATCTGTCAGTGACTTGGACGAGAAAGCAACTGGATGACCGTCCTGTAGTAAAACAGCACAGAGGCCTTTGCTGCTGGCATCACAGAAGATCTCTACAGGCTTGGACAGATCAAAGAACTGTAACACAGGGGACTTTGTGCATAGGTCCTTGAGTTTGACAAAGACTTGTTGTTGTGCTGGTTGCCATGAAAATTCAACATCTGCTTTCAGGAGCTGTCTTCTTCGCGTCCACTTCACTGAGATTTGGCAGGAATTTCGACAGATAGGTGACGAAACCTAGGAAGTGACGAACACCATCCTTGTCTGTTGGTGTTGGCATGGACTTGACAGCCTCTATTTTCTCTGCGTCTGCCTTAAGACTATCTGATATTATCAGGTGTCCAACGTAGGGTACAGAAGATTGCTTGATGTGGCATTTGTCGAAATTGAGGCTCAGATTGTAACTTGTTGCTCTCTGAATTACTTTGCGAAGGATCTCATCATGTTCCTTTACTGACGGTGCTGCGATGAGAATGCCGCTGATGCCCTCGAGCATCTCATCCATAATACGCTGGAAGATGTTCGGTGCACATTTCAGGCCAAAAGGAAGCCTGAGCCACCTAAATCTCCTAATGGGCGTGTTAAAGGTTGTCAAAAATGATGATGCTTCATCTAGCTCTATTTGCAGGAAGCCAGATTTTGCATCCAAGACTGAGAAGACTTTAGCACCAGGCATTGCGGAGACTACCTCTTCGATGGTACGCATTGGGTAATGTTCCCTCTTTATGACTTTATTTAAATCACTCAGGTCAATGCAAATCCTTATCTTTCCATTATGGACAGCTGCTACCATTGAACTCACCCACTCGGTGGGTTGGCTGACTTTTGTGATGTGTCCATCGTTAACCATCTCATGTAGTTTCTCTATTATTTTCTTTTTCAGTGCAGCTGGTTGACGGCGGACAGGATGACCTTTTGCATCAGAATCGATTTTTAATTGTGTATTTGCCTGGTAAAGTTCCACTAGTGCGAGTCAGCTCTGGATAATCATCTAGCCCAGCTGGCACATTTTGTTTTGTTGTGTGACTGGAATGTGTCTTATTTTCTTTCTTAGTAGACTGCAATGCATCAAGCTGCATAACTAAGCCTAAGGCTTCCGCTTTTGCACCACTGAGCACATTTTCTTGAGAAATGTCCACAATCTCAAATTCTGTTAATACCTCTGTGTCCTTGTATTTAGCCAGAATGTCAACTGCAGCTATAGGCTTCAACTTGTGGTTAGAGTAGGACTTCAGCACTCGATTAGAGCACTTAAGCTCACCGTCGTGCGGGAGTGGCTGACAACTACTTAAAGTCAATGTGTTACATCTTGCACCAGTATCAATTCTGAATGGCACCTTTTGAGACAGAATTTCAATGTCTGCTGTCCATTTGTCATCACTGTGGTCATCTGTTTGTGTGACATTTATGCTCAGCATCTCCTCATCTTCTGATTCTGATTGCAGCTGCACACTGACTGCGTTTACTGATCTTTTGCGGCATACTGCCACCCAGTGGTTTGGTTTATGACAGTATGAGCATACAGAGCCTTTTGCTGGACATTTTCCTTGATTCCACTTATGTTGTTGGTCCTTGCCGCAACTTGGGCAGTTTTTTGTTGTTGTTTTCTTGTTTGCAGTTTGGTATTTTTCTTTCACCTTTACTGCTTGCACTTGAGATTCTTCTTCTCTGACTATTTTAATTTGCTTCTGTGACAGTTCAAACTGCTGGGCAATTTCAATTGCTTTTGGTAACGTCAAATCTTCCCCTCTGTCTAACAGTCTCTCTTGGACGCACTTTTCTCTGACACCCGCTATTATCGCATCGATCAACATATCATCCGGATCGCCATACTCACAATCCATTAGTAGAAGTCTCAAATCCTTCACAAAGTGATCAAAACCTTCCATGACTCCTTGTTTTCTTTGTTTAAAGCGGTGTCTGGCTGTTCTCTTATTTTTCCTTGGCCTTATATAGTTGGCGAACTTGTCCAGGACTTTAGACGGGTCATCTTTCTCACCTTCGCCCCATTGCAGCGTCTTATATATCTCTCTGCCCTGCTCGCCGATCCACGTACCCAGCCAGCCTGCACGCTGTTTTGCCATTTGCTCCGATAGTGGGCCATCAAAAATGAATGTGGCGTGGCTCTGAAATCTTTCGAACTCTTGGTACAGATCTGGAGCATCCCAGTCGATCTTAGGGTGATCAAACTGTGATGATGCCATACTTTGCTCATTATCTGTTCCAGACAGACTTCTGGCACCACGTAAAGTAATGTGACTGACACAGAGCTTCAGTAACGAGCCATACTCAGTTTACTCGGAACTGCAGTGCATAGACAAAGTAGGAGGAGTCATAGCATCGACTACGGAGGCCGGAGAGACACTTAAAGAAACATTGTCAAAATAACAATACATTACACCTTGAACCTTTAAATATGTCGCTCTGACAATTACTGGGTATCTGTTTATGTAAAATCCACAAAAATACAACCCGGAGTCAGAAAAATCCACATGATTGATTTTGATGGAGACAGTGGAGATGTTGGATGTCATTTCAAATGTGCCATTTTTAACTCCTTTGCAGAATGAAGCAGACTCAATAGAATTGTACATGGAGGAAATACATCGGGGCTGATTTCTGGAAAAGGTGGAGCAGTGTGACTTCCTCACCAGACTGGACCTCCACAGTCTGAGACTCAGAAACTGAGACAGAGATCCAGCCTGATGTAAAAAGCAGAGAGATTTAGTTCTCAGCTGATAATGCAACAAACTAAACACAAGTTAGCCATGAAGTACATTTTCAAAGTAATTCAATGTGAATACTTACTGAGGCTGCAGAGAAGTAAAGCTGTTATCATAGTAAAGCTCATCATTGTGTGTATGATTGTCGTACTGCAATGGAGCTTAAAATCACTGAGCTCCAGGAAGGAGATTTGAAGAGGAAGGTAAGTTTTTCTATGTTTATATTGTCAATCACTGACCACACAATAAGCTGCCATACCACTCACACATAGTGTGGTTTATTTACGTGGCAGCACGAGCAGCGATATGCCAGTTTGGCTGACCTTCGGGTGTACTTTGCCTGCCTTTTTGGTATTTTATTACTCATTGCAGCGCACATGGTGTAAACGTAGAAGGATAGACATGAACAGATAAGAGTTGCATTCACACACAAGTTGAGGTGTACAGCAGGTATCTTGGTTGAAAATTGAGAATAAGACTGAGAACAGACAACCGAGAACGAAATGTTATTCTGGGGCAACGCTACTTATTATGTTGTGGACCAAACTCTACACTGAACAATTGAAATTGATCTTCTTATTAACTTCCGGTAAGAACGCCACAAAGCCTATATCAAAAATACAGGAAGGGTTAAGGAACTCAATTGCAGATAGATCCAGGCCTTTATTCGAAACAGGTTTAGAGACATGCCTTTATTACCAATTTCCCCCATTTTCCCTTTTAAGTTTGATCACATCTTAGAAAAACTTCTCCTTGTTTGCTGATTTGCTATTGTTTTAATTTGCTGTTGATGCTGTTTGTTGCAATGCATACTCAAAATTTCCTCCATGTTGATGAATTCAGGATTCAGTTTGACGAGTCTCTTGCTGTATCACCTTCTTGAAGACTCAGCTGTTTCTGTTCAGACAGAATCAGCTGTTTGGGAAATGGAAGAGAAGAAGCTTGAGTATTGTCACAGACACGCCAGGCTCCACAACACCACAACCACAATGCATTCCCTCACCTGAATTCTAATCAGAACACCTGTTACCAATCACACACCTGATCTTCATCTGCAACAATCCAGCCCCAGTACAAAAGCACACCACTCACCTCAGCCAGTGTCCGGTCTCATTTGCAACAAGGACAATAATCCCGATCCTGCACAACTACGTCGCTGACTCAAAACCTATGCAAAAAGTGATTTCCCTTCTCCTGAGCTCCCGATTCCTGCCCTGTGTTCCTCCTGTCTCCAGTGTGTGTCAGCATCAGATCTCCAACCCCGCTAGCAAAGGACAGCATCAGTAACCATTCCACATAATTCTACTCACTGCTTGTGTACATCCTGTGAAATAAAATCCATCTGTGTCTCCATCTTGGTGTCTCCGGCCTACTCTGTCCATAACAAGTATGTTGTCCACACACTAATGGGAGGCTCTTATAGAGTCATTTGAGGGCCTTAATGGAGTCTAGTTAACTCTTTACAGTTAAATCCCAATATCTTGCTGGATCACCAGGGAGACAAGTGTTACAGAAAGCACATAGATGCCATCTGCCTGGGCAGCCATGTGAAGCATGATAACTGTTTCACATGTGGAAAATACAAAACACAGTATTTCAAATCTGATCACAAGTAGTTATTAGACTGCTACTAAATACCACATCACTACTAACCAGTTACACGCTGCTGTCTGCTCCTGTAACCAACTCAGTAAATAATAATAATTCAGTTTACAGAGGAAGACACTGTCATCTGGCTGTACAAGTACGAAGCTGCACAAGGCCTGTTTTCTGCAAGCAGGGTGCTGATGTATAAAGGTGAAAGGAACAGAGTGTGAGGAAACTGGTTAGTGTGGTCTGTAAAGAAGGTGATGGTTTGAGAAGAAATGGATTTACTGCTGACGGGATTTGCATTTCTACATATACAAAAAAATGTCACATTTTAAAATAAATTATCAAAGCTTTTTTATGATCATAGTACAGCTTTTGTTGCATGTGGTTTCATTGCAGAGAGCTAAAGGCAAGTCCTCCTGTGGCTTTCGGTTTGATAGAGTGTTTTCAGCACGGTGGAAAATGAAGGGGGGGAGGGTACAAGTCATGTTGGCCAACACAGCCAGGACGGAAAGCTTTGACTTTTTATTTTTCATATACACATTCACTATGTCAGACAATTATAAACTTAATAAAAGTCAGTATCCAGTCAAACAGAGAAAAAATGTCTTGTGGAAACATTTTCTACATTAGTTAATGTTTTATTCTAAACATATAATGTGTACGTCACTTTCTCCTCCCTCCCTGTAGACTCTCCCTAATGTAGAGGCCCATCACTTCGTCAAGGAAATTAACCCAGTATTCTCCGCTTCATATCAGGTTATATTTGACAAGGATTTGACTTTATTCTCACAGAGCTTTGCTCTAACAGGCCTCAATCTTCAGCTCAGTTGTGCTCACACCACACTGTGCTTTCTCTTCCCATTAAACAAGTGATGTGTATGTCATCAGTGTCCTTTGCTGGCTCCTCCCCCATCAAACGATAAACATGTTTTAATTTTTCATCTTTAGATCACGATCAACAATAAACATTATAAATAAGACAGAGACTAAGAGCAGGAGAGAAAGAACCATGTGAGAATCAAAACTAGTACTACCACTAGCAATACAATAATATATTTACCTTAATGTTGAATCTTTTTCACAAAATTCACAGGTCAAACACTGTTTTCTTCTCCTTTTTATGACGTGTTGAGTCATAATGGTTTTAACTCTCTCCTTAACTCTCTCCTTTTACATGCTGTTTGTGTTTTTGATCATATTGTTATACATTAAGACTGCCAGGAGAGAGAAAACAGATGCTGGTATGTTCAGGATACCAGTTACTTTTTTCAGCCGTCATGTTTGTGCTATAGTGAAAATAATTCACTGACCAGCATTAGAAACTTGATAGATGAGAGTGTGACCTGAAACTATGGCTGAGTATGTTAATGCAGATGTGTATTCTGGAGAAGAAGTTTCTTGAAGTTTGAAGGCAGATGTCGATGTAGCTTGTGAAGGTAAAGTAGTTAAATATGTTTGTGTAAAGTTGAGATTGACTGACATCTTTTTCAAAGTAACATCACTCTTGGTTTTTGAAAACAGCAAGTTATTTGATATTTGTGTTCAAGGCTGAAATCTTATTGGTGGAGACTTTATTTTTCACTCATACAGACAATGTTTGTCACCGCAGGGTGATATTATTTGCTCAAACTCAAGTGGGCCAGTTTTCACAGTTTCTTTTTTTACTTTGCTACAAAGCTTTGTCTTTAAAGGCCTCGTGACTTTCACGTCAGTTGTGCTCAGACCGCACTGTGCTGCCTCTTCCTGTGAAGTGATGTGTATCTCACTCACGCCTTCCTCCCCCTGACTGTCAAACTTACTCACAGGACGAATCAAATGGTCTGCCATCAGTGTCCTTTGTGGCTCCTCCTCATCAAACATCAAATATGTCCTTGTTCTGCTAAGATGAAGATCGAGGACAGACAAAATAAGAAAGACAGAGACTTTGGCTGAGAGTGTCATAGATTGAGGTTTTGCCCTGTTTCCTGTTTTATTTTGTAGTGTGCTCCTCTCCTCGTGTGTCTTATATGTTTTACTTCCTGTCTTTGTTTGCTTTCCCTCCGGTTTAGATTGTTGGCCCCACCTTGATTGTTTGCACCTGTGTCTCGTTGTCGCCCTTACCTCAGTGTATTTAGTCCGGGGCTTTTCGTTTGTTCATTGTTGGGTTGTTGCCCTTGTCATGTGCATTTTGGTTGTGCTTTGTTCCTGTGTCATGCGTCCTGGCTTTTGGTTTCCTGTAAGATCTGTTGTACTGACTTAATTTCCTTGTACCTTTCCTGAATTGTGGACTTTTGTATTTTGCCTGCTTCCTGTCGGATTTTGTTTGCTTGTTGGACTTGTTCCCTGTTATTTGACCACTGCCTGCTTTAGGCCCGTGGTCGTTCCTTGCCGTTGGTCGCGGCCTCCATGTTCTCTCCCTTGTCTGCAAAGCTGCTTCCCTGTTCTGCCTGCCCTGCTACATGAGCCAAGCCAGAACCTACACTCTGCATTTCCGTCCCCAGAGCCTCGCCGCTCTAGAAGAACTCAGATACCCCAGTGTTTGCTTGCAGTATATAATAAAAACGGATCCTACCTCATCCAAATACCACTTCATTTTGTTCTGAATTTGGGTACTTAAATCGTGCACATAACAGAGAGAATGCACACTGACCATGGATATATGAAGTTTATTAAAATGTCCTTCTGCTGGGTGGCGGCAGTTTAATATGATAATCATCAGTTAGACTCAGAGTTGCAGTTCCAGTTTCTTCCTGCTGGCAGCATAAATAACATGAGCTTCCACTTCCCTCTCTGATGCAGGCCTCCTGCTTCTTATTGCTGTTTTAATACAAAGTCAGTGCTGAATCCTTCAGATCATCAGAGTCCAGATTCTCTAAACAAAAGTATTTACAGTCTTACATCTTACAGAGCTGAGTCTGATAAAGTAGACTAGTGATAAATACAATCTGTTATGTTGTACTCTGTTATTGATGTTATTTTTTACAGTCCTACACACATTAGAATCTAAGATATAAAGACGCCGACCCCTGTGCGACTGGCCTTAAAGCCTGGGCTGAGCTGCCTTAAGATGTTGTTTGACACATCCTGATGAAGAGAGATGGGAAAGTAGAGACCAAATGATGAAAAAAGACAAACTACTTTTGTTTCATGTGGACATGACTGATATAATGTTTCAACCACAGACGGTCTTCATCAGGTAAAAGTAAAGGAGTGAACACACCTGTGTTTAATAGGCAATTAATGATGAGACGTCACAGCATTTTCTCCTAATAAGTCCAAATGAGTCATCTGATATGAGACATTTTCAGAAAGATAAGAAACTGATTTGGCCATTTCTCTAATCTTATTGCCGTCATGTGATTGGATGTGGGGGACTCACACCTGATCTGTGGCAATTTGTGATGGGAACTGGGACTTGGGACATCTGTACTTAAATGATCAAAGTTTAAGGAGTTTAAGAGTGTCAACACTGTAACATGTTGACACTCTTTATGTTTCCTTTTTGACATATCAGACACGGCCTATTATGCACATGCACATGATTTGCATCCCGTGATTTATTTACCAACTCATAATATAATATAGAAGACCACAAGCAAGGAATGTAATTTATACTGTAAACATTGTCCTGATGTATGTGTGGCAGGTTACCTAACCAGGACATGATGACTTTCATCACAAATAAATACAGGTGAATGGTGCTGGGACCCCTGAAACACTGAAATAAAATAACATTCACTGACTGCAGAGTTTTCTTGCCTGCAGTGGGCAACATCAGCATTACCACATCTTGTCATGCACTGATCGTGGTTTTAGAGGTGATCATTGTTTTGTCTTCTCAGAAGGTAAACTCTTTTCATCTTTTTTACCTTCGATCTCTGTGAGAACAGTGCAGTCACATTGCAGCACTCCCTCACCCCATCTGAATGCTAGAAGTTGCAACTGTCCTTTAAAATACAGGTGTTGTTCCTGAGAGAATAATTTCCCAGATAAATGGGTCCTAACAGCTTCGTTAGGATCTGTGCTGCAGCATGGTGTCTTCAAGTGCTACACAAGTCTGTCAGCAACACGGCCCATATCTGAGATAAAGCAAATCATATTAACAATGATATTCTCTTTTGTGTGTTTTGTGGCTCCATTGTGAAAGAAACACACTGGAGAAAACAGAACCCAGCTGAAGGTCAGTCTTCCTGTGGTCAAGACTTGTCTTTAGGCTGATTCAGTTTTCTTACCACACATAGATGTTCTTTTAAAAAAACACAACCAGGGTGTAAAACTGGATGGCTGCGGTATTTTTCTTCCCCATACCAGTATAGACACACTGTTTATTAAGTCAGCATTTAAAATATCCACTTTCTGTGTTGATGTACTCTAATTACGTCTTTGAAAGAGGGATAATAATTAAAACTCAGCACTAGAAAGAAGACTGCACTTTTTTTGTCTGCTGTTAAGTCCTGCTGTCCACCACACACACAAAAGCACAACGGCAGATTAATATGATAAAGCATCAGTTCCACTCTGAACAGCATTCCTTGTTGCCTCCTGAGCCTATCTAGTAGCAGAATACACAACATTCGGCTCCACTTCTCTTCTTCTTCCTTTTGGACAGAAATTCACAGCAGCGTAGTTCAGCTCATCAGAGCCCAGATTCTGTTAAAAAGAATATTTACAGTCACTTATATTACCCCGCTGATATTTAGAGAAAAACTAAGCAATGACTGGATATAATTTTAAATTATAAAACAAATAAAAGTAAATTATAACACTTGGTTCACCTCACGCTGTTGTGGATTCTGTTCTTCACTGGCAGCTAAATGACAGAAACAATACTTCGAATCAGGTGAAGAACATGAAAATTTGTACTCTTTCAACAAGTGAAAAAACAAAAAACAAACGCAACATAGAAAGAGTAGCTTTAAAAAAAGTACCTGTCTGATGTTTCCTGTTTTTAGCAACCAGACCAACGACAACCATTATGAGAAAAACAGTCAGACCGCCCAGGATCACACTCATCAACATTGTTATTCTGTCACACTCTGCTAAAAGAAAGATAATATAATTAGACTCTATTTTCCCTTTGCTGGTTTGAGAACTGCTAACATTAAACTGACAAAAGTTAAGTTAGCCATACTGTTTTTATCTTAAGACGACTAGAAGTGAAACTGGACAACGAAATAAATCTTAAAGAGAATCTTACTTTTAGACTTTCTGTCAACGTCTTCATGAGATTCATCACTGCCTTTTAACGAAATGAAGATACATTTAATCTTGATTTTACTTTGAAAAAATTGTGTCACACTCCTTTGTTATGACAATAATTGAAGAGCCACACATGTTCTAATAGGGCAATTATTAAATTAGCAAACACAGACAGACATAACAGAAGAATTGATAAAACAGGATTTTATAATAATCTTACCTTCAACATTTAAATGTATCACACTTAAAATTGTCCGTCCTGCTGCGTAAAATCCACAGAAATACAGCCCAGAGTCAGAAAAATCCACTGTCCAAATTTTAAGAGAGACAGTGGAGGTGTTGGATCCCATTTCAAATCTTCCACTTTTAAATCCATCAAAGTAGACAGGACTGCTGGTAGATCTGGTCATAGAGGAAATTGAGCTGGCCTTGGTTCTGTTGACCACTCTGAACCATAATGCCACAGAGTCAGATTTGGACGTCTTAGAGCACAGCAGCGTGGCTCCTTCACCAGGCTGGACATTCACAGTCTGAGACTCAGAAGCTGAGACAGAGATCCAGCCTGAAACAAACAGCAGACGACAGGAGACTTTTTTCAAAGTAACATAAAGAGAAACAATACCTCATAATTAATGTAATAATAAGTAACTCATTTTAGTTCTGCTGGTTTAGAGAATCCAACAAAGTTTGCAAAGAAGTTGGTGAGAGTTATTCAATGGCAGTACTTACTGATGCTGCAGATAATGAAAGGTGTTAACAAGTTAAAGTTCATCATTGTGTGTATGACTGAAGCTCTGCAAAGTTCGTAAGTCAACTGTGACCAAGAAGGGTGCTCTCAATGTAAAGAGGCGGGGTGTTTTTTGTTGCTTATCTTGTTGCTCAAACTGACCACATAAAAGCTTTCAGGAATATGAGTACTGACGCAAACATTTTGCCTCATGGAGTACAACACAAAGTTATTTTTCTGAATATGTAATGCTGTAGAGTCTTTGACTGAATAACAGCAAGATACTCCTCAATTTATGTTAGATCATGCTTTAAGCCCATTCATGGCAATACCTCACCAGTACAGATACTTTATGCCAAGTGAATGGTTAAACTCAGAAATGGCTTCATTAACTGATTTCGCTACATTTTGTTTTAATCTGTTATTTTTTTTCCGACTTTATTGCTGAAACATCATTAAATGATGTCTGGTTGGATTTGATTTAAAAGCCAAAATTGTTGAAATCGACCGGATCAGAAGATTTTGACTATGGCAACGGCTGCGTGTGCAGATGCTGCGGCCTGTAACTCCTTCAAACTCCGCTAGCTACATTCTTGACGGGCGGACCATGTTGCAAGCTGACAGAGCGCAAGACTCCGGCAAGATGACAAGGGGAGGACTCTGTGTTTACATTGATAATGCTTGGTGCTCAAACTCAGGCAAAAGTCTGAAAGCAGATTGGCCGCATCTTGTGAAGGTCAATTTGTGTAAAGAGATGAGTGGAGTAGTGAATCAGTGTCAGAAGGGGTTCATAGTGGCAACTATTTAAAGAAAATCTTTATCTTTAAAACCTGCTAGGTGTGTGGTCTTCCTGTGGTTGCTATTTTTTGCCTGTGGGTTAGGTTTAACACTTTCTTTTTCCATAACATCTGTACACATACAGATGACAGCGTGATGACAAATAAAGGGAACTAGTGTTATGCAAAAGCAACAAAACACTGCCAGCAACAGAGTGCTATGTGTGAAAGGGGATAACATGCCTAGTGCTGAGCAGTCCAATATATAGTAATAATTAGAATAGGAATTGTTTAAGTGAACAAAATAATCAATGATAACCAATAACAACAAAAGGACATACCTATGAAAATAACAATGACAGAGAAATGCATATGTAAGTTTACTGTTGTGAATATAATACTGCATGTTAGAATCTACAATGTATGGATGTAGTTTTCACTTCTAAGTTAAAACTACATACACTACAAAGTAACAACAGTAGAGTTGTTTTTGACAAGCTCAGTGAATGGCGTTTTGTTGTATCTCCATGGTAACTTTAAGTAATGTAGCCTGCGACGGATGTACTGTATGAGCAAGAGGGTCAAAGTTCAAGGCGGAATGTTATGACGAAGTAGTCTGTCCCAGTTGTATGCATACTGCATGCAACAGTCGTACTTTGTAATGGCAGCTGCAGTACGTACTAAAAGCTGGATTTCTTCTTCACTCACCAACTGCAGTGCTGCTCAGCAGCTCTGTGCTCAAGGCTACCTCTGGTGGCTAGAGGCTACATTGCAGTAATAAATCTGATTTAAAACGGTGGTCTCATTTATATATCTTCTGGGCAGAGATCATTCTCAGTCATAGCAGATTGTCCGCGTTCATTCTTTCCCACTCACTAAAAAGATCTGCCTAACCCTAACCCTAGCATCCAGTGAGTTTGTATTTCTAATAGTCCTGCTGTAAGACATTTTCGGGGCCCCTGAATGACTTTTGTGAGATGGCCATTCAGAAATGTGATACAGTATGTGGTGTGACGGTCCTGGATCAGTGCTACATTTTAAGTTGCCCTATGACTAGTTGCAGACTTAATTTGGTTGAGTTTCCACTTCTTTCTTGTTTTTGGATGAAAAATTAACATATATGAGCTTACCATAAATAATACAGTGATTGTCTAGTCACGAGTTGAAGTGATTTGATTAGCTTGTCCACTATAGAACATATAAAAGTAAATCTTAAAAAATGGATTTGATGATGTGCAAAAGCAACATAAATAAAATAGAGGACAGCACTCAAACAGTACCTGTCTGACGTTACCTCATTTTGACAATGATGACCTTAGTGAGAACAACAGTCACACCGCTCAGGATGACACTCATCAGGTTTATTATTTCACCAGGCTCTTCTACAAAAAAGATGATTAGAATAGACTCTCTGCTTTTCTTTTGAATAATTAACAAATGGCTTATTTTGTGCATATTTTTGAGGAACCTACTTATTATCCTTTACTGGCTTGAGATCTGGCTGATAATAATATGGATAAATGATCTTATTCCATCAATTGACAAATTTTAATCTGCATAATAAATCTAAATGAGACGCAGGGAGAACATTTTAGCCTTTTTCCATGTTGTCATGAGGTTCAACACTGCCTTCACAGATGATGATGAAAAAAAATTCTTCATGTTGTTCATCATATTTTGACAATATTCCATCATACTGTCACAGATATGCCAGGCCTCACAGCCAGTAATCACCCACACCTGCTCCCAATCACACTCCTGCTCCCCATCAGTCCCAATCACAGCCAGTACAAAAACACACTACTCACCTTAGTCATTGTCTGACCTCGTTCATATCTAGGACTCCTCATACCAGTTGAAGAAAGACCTCATTTCAATAGTTTCCAGTGTTTCTCTGGTTTCCTATGTCTCCGGTGGTTTATTAAGTCCTCCGTGGTTCTCCAGTCCCTGCTTACCTCCAGTGACCTCCCTACATCCACTTCCCCTATCTCCACACTGTCCACTCCTGGCTATCATCCAATAAAGAACATTCCTGTCCACCTCTGTGTCCCCTGCCTGTCTGTAAGCGTAACAGAAGGTTGGACCGAACCGTAAGGATGATAGCAAGCTCCCCCGACGACCCCTTCCCGAACCTGGAGGATGCCATCTCCTTTCTCATCCACCACCAGTCACACCCACCAACGCCTCCTCAGACCCTCCGGCAACCTCTCTGGCTTTTAGCCTGAGAGGTTGCAAACCTTTTCTGGCTCGGAGGATGACTGCGAGGGATTCATGTTGCGGTGTTCCCTGGTCTTCGGCCTATGGCCACACCTGTACCCCACCGAGCGATCCAGGGTGGCCTTCTTGGTGTCATGGCTTCACGGACCAGCACTCCGCTGGGCGACCGACATCTGGTCGAGAGGTGAGGCAGTCACACAATCGTTTCGCCACCTCTAGTTCTAGCTCTGCGGCCGCAGCAGCCTCCACCAGTTCCAGCTCCGCGGCTGCAACAGCCTCTCATCTTCTCTACTTCTCCGCTCCCCAGCTGCTCACCTGTTCTGCCTCCCAGCTGCCTGCCTCCTCCGGTCCTCGCTGGATCGCAGCGACCTCCAGCCTCCAGTCCCGAGGCCCAGCCGCCGGTTTCCAGCCCTGCTGTTACGTCGGCGGTTTCAAGCCCTGCTGGTAGGCCTCCAGAGGGTCCCAGCCTTCGCTGCCATTCGCCCGAGTTCCCAAGCTCCGGGCCGTCCGCCCGAGTTCCCAAGGTCCTCGCCTGCCCAGACTCCGTCTTGTTCCCCGGATCGGCTCGCTCCCTGTGGTGGACAGGCTGCAGCGTCGGGGGAGGGGGTTTTCCGTGGTTCTCCAGTCCTTGCTTACCTTAATAATTAATTGAATTATATTTTGTCATTTGCTGTGGTATTTTATTTCTCTTGCTGTGAAGCACGTTGTACTTTGTTTTGATAAGTGCTCTATAACTAAAGTTTACTTCTTATTATCATTTATTATAATTCTCCAGGGAAAGACTGTATTGAGTGTCTCAAATACGAAAAGCCTCCCCTCTTTTTTCACGGATACCTGGCGGTGTTAACAAAGTGATAAAGAGGAAGTTGAGTGAGAAGTAGTATTTGACTTGGTCAGTTGCTCGGGTGAACTCCATACAAACTGACTGGCTTAAATCTGTAGATAGGCAGGGAAAGCATGGACAGAGAATTTGATAGAGGTGGGCGAGGGGGGCAGGGGCCCTGGAGGCCACAGCCCCTGGAAGCCACTGAAGGAGCAAATCCCAAATATGTTGATTGCTGTAGGAAATGTGGGATCAGAGAAAAAGAAAGCAAAAGAAGCAGTTAAGACAGAAATTGAGATAGTATTGGAAACAAAAGGTGGATTTGAGTTCTGAGGAACCCCTCTGTAAGTATTTGTGGGGTGAGGAGGAGAAGTACCGAAAGCAAGCTGAGGAGGCGAAAAAAGGTGAGCAGGAATGCTGGTGAAACGCAAGTGTAAAAAGGCTTATGAGGAAGCAGAGACAGAGGTGGTTTCAGTGGGCTATGTATTGGCAAGGAGTAGATCACTGCGCTAAGAAAGAAGGTGGAAGAAAGAAAAAAGGAGGACCCCCGCCCTATGATCATGATGTTGCACGTTCCTCAGCCTCAATGTATCCCACTCTCCGCATTACAGACGGACAGTTTCAGATTGAAACCCTGCCCATCAACCCCCACCCTTGCACTTCACCGCCTAGGGACAGAGAGAGAAGGTCAAAGAGGGAGTCAGACACAGAAGATAGTGAAGGCAGCTGGAAGAGAAAAACCGAAGGGAAAGTGATAAGAAAAAAGGAAGTCTAGGCTGGGAGCCAGCTCTGCAGATTCAGTCAGAGGGAGAGAAAGAGGAAAAGCCATTTGTGACACGAAGCAAGACAGAATGTAAGGAGTAGAAAAAGGAGCAGGGAAAGTGGAAACAGGAAGAGAGAAAGAAAAGGAAAGTCAGTTAAAATGATGGGACTTGTGTCTGGTCTATACAAGAGGGAGAGTGAGGAGGACCAGCCAGCTTCTAGGGTAGAAGCAGCAGACCACATTAAAAGGGGCCTGGTTTGGAGAAGGATTGGCAGAAAGTAGCAGCAGCGAGTCAGAGAGTGAAGAGAAAAGAGAAACACAAGAAAATGAAGTACCACAAACACACACACTTAGGAGCGGAAACGTGTATGGGAGAAACACTTAGTGCATCACCTACAGATGTTACGGACAGAACAACCGGAGACAACGGTGAGGAGACAGAGAGTTTATTTATACACAGAGGTAATATGAAATGGATGAGAGTGGTAATGATACCGTCCCTTATTTCGCTGATGGCAGAAGAGTTCTGGAACTGAACGGAGAAACACGGAAACGGGAACTGGAGCGACACACACAGGAGACTGGAGACACACGGGAGCCGGGGCTGGAGCGACACACTCAGGAGACTGGAAACAGACAGGAGCCGGGGCTGGAGCGACACACTCAGGAGACCGGAGATTTCTGGAGTCGGGATCGGGGTTCGGGGTTCAGAGTGGCGGTAGTCTTGACGTAACGTCGTGGGTGAGTCCGTGGAGTATAGAAGGCTGGAAGAGTAGCTCTGTCCTTCATACGAACGAGACCAGACACTGACTGAGGTGAGGAGTAGGAATATATGGAGGAGTAGATTGGCTGATTGCGTTCAGGTGTGTGGTGGGTAACAGGTGCTGGGAATTAGTATTCAGGTGAGGAAGTACGGTGTGGCTGAGGTGTGGTGGAGCCTGGCGTGTCTGTGACAACAGAGAGCTAGAGATGAGGCTATAGAGGAAGATAGCACCACTAAGGACTTGCAGTTGCAGTTGTTGAAATTAGAGTTAGCTAAAGCTAAGAAAGACCTGACAGAAAAGAATAAAAGTAAGAAACAAAAATGGTAGCTGTTGCACCCCCAGCTCCAGAATCGATACCTGACCTTTATCCTATTCCACCTTGGGAAAAACAGGGACACCCACTGAGAAGGCCCCAAGGGTACGGTTGGTCTTCACAAAGGGGAGGATATAATGGAGGCAGAGGCTGGTCAAGGGGAGGAGGAAGAGGCGGTCCACCCAACAGAAACAACCAATACAGAGCCGGTCACTACTGTGGAGGGTATGGACATTGGGTTAAAAACTGCCCACACAAAGCTCCACCCCCAGGAAGGGGGCGTGGAGGACCACCTCAAGGAGGTGTGTTTGCTCCCAACCCACATGCAGCACCGCCACATAGGGGCGTACCCCAGCTTTGGAGAATGGGAAGGGCCAGAGGACTCCCAGCAGTGACACACCCCACAGAGAGACCTGGAAACTGGGGCACAGGCAGACCCCATGCTGGAGATGTGGGTTATGAACAACACACTGCCGTTTCTCGATGATTCAGGGGCCACCATTACTACTACTACTAATTTCCACTATGATAAATCGCTCCCGAAAGACAAAATTTCAGCAAAAACTGTGGACCTTTTTTCCTAAGCAGTGGACAATGGCTTGTGCAGTCAGTGGAACCAGAATGTGCCGACATCTACTGGGGCCTCCTCGAGGCTACCGCCACTTCAAAAGACAGTATCCTGTTCCAGTATGCTCAGTGGAGGCCCTGGATCTCTCTTCTTGACCCGTACCTCTCACCATCAGACCCACCTCATGTAACACTCTTTTACGATCGGGCACATACTGATTGGTATCAGGAAGCATTTTGTCAAATACAAGGCTCACAGTGGAGCATTAAAACACAAAACATTTATGTTGGTCCTGAGGGTGTAGCTGCAGCCGCACAGTTAACATCTGAACAACTTGAGTGGTATCGTATGAGCGATGAGGCAGTCCCTCATATCTCACTCGCATTACATCCTAAACATCAAGCTAAAGATCTCGGTCCTATGATAAAAACGGCCGTAGAAACTACTGACTGGGTGTCGACACAACTTCCGACAGGTGAGCCACATGAGTGCGAGACGGAAATCACAAAGGATGTCAAGGTGAGAGCAGATTTGGAAGCTCAACCAGTGCTAGGGCAGAGGTCATAGTCACAGAAGTACTCAAATGGGGAAAAGATAAAGAAGTGACCATCTATACAGACTCAGCCTACGCGGCAGGCGCAGTGCACGTGGAAATGAGACAGTGGCTGTGCACAGGATTCTTAACAGCAGGGGGCAGGCCAATTAAACATGAAAAGGAAATGAGAGAGTTGATGGAGGCACTGAAACTGCCCAAAAAGGTGGCTGTGGTGAAATGTCGAGGACATGATCAAAAAAACACTCCAGTGGCCAAAGGAAATCAGGAAGCGGATGCAGCAGCAAAAAAGGCAGCAGGGTATTTGCAAATGTACCAAATGATAACCAGTGAAGAGACTGAGCTACGACCCAAACTCATTGCAGAGGCAGTAAAAGAATATCAAAAGGGGGCGGGGGCCCACGAAAAAGCGGTCTGGATGCAAAGAGGAGCTACGGAGCAAAATGGACTCTGGAGGGGGCCGGACGGACGAATGGTCCTCCCACCAGGTATCAGGGCAAGAGCCCTGAGAGAAGCACATGGCTTGGGGCATGTTGGAGCGAATCAAATGAACAGGAACTTGTGTCATTGGTGGAATCCCTTCCTAGCAGATTTGGCAAGGCATTTTGTAAAAAGTTGTACAGTTTGTTCACATTTTAACCCAAAGCCAGTGGTGAGACCGGAAATGGGACGTTTTCCTATTACTACCTGCCCTGGCCAGGAGGTGGTGATAGACTATACGGATATGATTGATCCGGTGAAAGGTTTTAGGTATTTGTTGTGTTGTGGATGCGTTCACAGGGTGGCCAGAGGCGTGGCCTGCAAAAAAGGAAGACAGTGCCACTGTGATCAAGTGCTTGATTAATCATTACATCCCAAGGCATGGTTTTCTAGAAAAAATTAGATCAGATAATGGCACTCACTTCAAAAACACAGATCTACGTAGAGTAGAAACAATGATGGGGTTGAAACATTCATTCGGCACTGTCTACCACCCCCAGTCACAAGGTAAGGTGGAGAGAATGAACCAAAACATCAAACAAAAATTGGCTAAAATCTGTGCACAGACCAAATTGAATTGGGTTGATGCGTTACCTCTAGCCCTGATGTCAGTCAGAAGTTCACTCAACCAAAGTACAGGCTTCACGCCGTATGAGTTACTTACAGGGAGACAGTTTCCGGGGCCCAGTGCCGCTCCAGGACTAGGAGAGGAAGGAGAAAAAATGGAACACAAGACATATTTTAACAAACTGCAAGCTCTTATTTCAGATTTCTCCAAACAGGTTGGCGAAAGGCAGGCGCTGATAGAAGGATTCACTCTACCCACAGCCCGGTGGGTATTACTGAGAGTCATCAAAAGGAAGTAGTCAGAGCCCAGGTGGACAGGACCGTTCGAGGTCACAGAGAGAACATCACATGCAGTCCGGGTTAAAGGTAAAGGCGACACCTGGTTCCACTGGAGCCAGAGCAAGGGGGCCGAGGAGCCAGGACAGAGTGTGGAGGAGATTGGAGCAGATCTACGGCAACTACAAGCTGAAAGCACTGGCTCAGCTGAGTCGGAGAACACCCAGACCCCAATAAAAGAGGCAGAATAATCCTCTGGTCTGTGGTCGAACGGTACAGGGAAGTCTAACCCTGTACCCCGAGAGGAATCAGCGACAAAAACACACTGTTAGCTGCAAAAGATGAAGTGCTAGTAACCTCTCCTCTAGGTCATAGAAGACCGTGCTGGACGAACACAATTCCCAGCCAGAAGTTGAAGACGAAATCACATCCGGAAGGAAAAAAGAAACTTTTGCAGCTATTATTGTAACTTGCGGGTGTTGCTGCATTCCATGCGCCAGAGCACTGTGTGTAAGAGTAATCACATCCACAATTGAGAAACAAGAGAGTGGGGGGAAGAATATGATGATGCCTCTCTTGGGTGCTACTGAACCAGATCCAGAGGAGGAGATGGAACTGGAAAGATGGTGTTAAGTGTGATCTCTTTTTTAGAGATCAAAAGGGGGATTGTGGAATTCACATGGGCTGGGATATTATGACTGATAGCTTGTGCTGTGTGCACCCTGTATGTAAGATGTTTTTCCCTGTGTAGTCTAAGTCATGCAAGTTCTCAGGCCAGCAGCTGTAGCCGCACCATAGACTGCAACTAACTGTTAGATAAGAGAAAGTGGGAGAAGGTACAAACCAAGGTCAGAGACTAACAGAGGTGCACTGAGAGAATAAGCTGTGGGAAAATACCTAATGTTGTGTGATCGGGTGTGGCTTTAACATATAATATGTGTCACCTTCTTGAAGACTCAGTTGTTTCTGTTCAGACAGAATCAGCTGTTTGGGAATCACCAAATGGAAGAGAAGAAGCTTGAGTATGTTGTCCACACACTCATGGGAGACTCTTATAGAGTCATTTGAGGGCCTCGTCTAGTTAACTCTTTACAGTTAAATCCCAATATCTTGCTGGATCACCAGGGAGACAAGTGTTACAGAAAGCATATAGATGCCATCTGCCTGGGCAGCCATGTGAAGCATGATAACTGTTTCACATGTGGAAAATACAAAACATAGTATTTCAAATCTGATCACAAGTAGTTATTAGACTGCTACTAAATACCACATCACTACTAACCAGTTACACGCTGCTGTCTGCTCCTGTAACCAACTTAGTAAATAATAATAATTCAGTTTACAGAGGAAGACACTGTCATCTGGCTGTACAAGTACGAAGCTGCACAAGGCCTGTTTTCTGCAAGCAGGGTGCTGATGTATAAAGGTGAAAGGAACAGAGTGTGAGGAAACTGGTTAGTGTGGTCTGTAAAGAAGGTGATGGTTTGAGAAGAAATTGATTTACTGCTGACAGGATTTGCATGTCTACATATACTAAAAAAATATTGTCACATTTTAAGAGAAATTAGCAAAGCTTTTTTACGATCGTAGTACAGCTTTTGTTGCATGTGGTTTCATTGCAGAGAGCTAAAGGCGAGTCCTCCTGTGGCTTTATGTTTGATACACAGTGTTTTCACCACGGTGGAAAAAGACGGGGGGGGGTTACAAGAAGACGTGTTCCTTGTGGCCAACACAGCCAGGACAGAAAGCTTCGGCTTTGTATTTTTCATATACACATTCACTATGTCAGACAATTATAAACTTAATAAAAGTCAGTATCCAGTTAAATAGATAAAAATGTCTTGTGGAAACATTTTCTACATTAGTGAATGTTTCTAAACTAGTGATGTGTACGTCACTTTCTCCTCCCTCCCTGTAGACTCTCCCTAATGTAGAGGCCCATCACTTCGTCAACATTACAGAGGCAATTAAGACAGTGTTCTCCACTTCATATCAGGTTTTATTTATAAAGGATTTGACTTTATTCTCACAGAGCTTTGATCTAACAGGCCTCGATCTTCAGCTCAGTTGTGCTCACACCACACTGTGCTTTCTCTTCCCGTCAAACAAGTGATGTGTACGTCGCTCACTCCTCCCTGCTTTCACACTCTCCTTATAAGGACATTTGACAGTCATCAGTGTCCTTTGCTGGCTCCTCCTCCATCAAACCACAAATGGGTTTTTGTTTTTCTTATCTTTAGATTACGATCAACGACAAACAATATAAATAAGACGGAGACTGAGAGCAGGAGAGAAAGAACCATGTGAGAATCAAAACTAGCACTACCACAAGCAATAAAATAATATATTTACCTTAATGTTGAATCTTTTTCACAAAATTAGATTTTGGACAGATTGATCTTAATTCCTCCCATCTGATACCCTACGCTTACTATACTGGATATTTGTTAGAGCAAGAATGAATTGCTGCTGTATGCACCTGTTGACCAAGTAAGGGGAGGATCCACCTCTTCTGCAGTGAAGGTAATGGTATCAATTGTAGAGATGCTTTAAGGTAAAGCCTAATGCAGGCCAGACAACCTTTGCCACAATTTGCCTGTTCCATATCTTTTAGATCTGAGACAAAATCTCATGTTGGCATCAAATTCAGTCGTGACTCCATAACAACATAAACAATGTTCAACATGGCTTCGAAGAAGGTGAAAATGGACCCTAGTGTCGTCTGGAGACAAGAGATGGAGGGGAGGCATTCTGGCATCTGGCACTTCTCTGGAATAATCTCGTAATCACTACCGAAATCTGAGATCACGTGTTGATGTGTTTGGACCTCCACAACCAACATGACATGACAAAAGCCTGTGACAAAACATGTATACAGTATATACAATACATCAGAGCTCATTCCACACTAGATTTGAATAAATGGTTTACAGTAACTCAGTATTCAAAATATTGTAAGGAGGATGATGATGATTTAGATTTTTGTAAATTTACACCAGCTTCTATTATTCTGTAGCTTCCATAATTTTGTGTATCAGTCGACCCTGTTGTGCATTATTGCCCATATAAAAACTGAGGCATGGCAATATGAAGTGACTATCACACTGACTGAAGACTGGTCTTAAAACTTCACTTTGTGCCATCTAAATTGTCCTTGGAATATTATTTATTACATGTGAGCCCAGATCAAACACTGTTTTCTTCTCCTGTTATGACATGTTGAGTCATATTGTGTTGTTTGTTTGTTTTTTGTCTTAACTCTCTCCTTTTACCTGCTGTTTGTGTTTTTGATCATATTGTTATACATTAAGCCAGGAGAGAGAAAACAGATGCTGGTATGTTCAGGATACCAGTTACTTTTTTCAGCCGTCATGTTTGTGCTATAGTGAAAATAATTCACTGACCAGCATTAGAAACTTGATAGATGAGAGTGTGACCTGAAACTATGGCTGAGTATGTTAATGCAGATGTGTATTCTGGAGAAGAAGTTTCTTGAAGTTTGAAGGCAGATGTTGATGTAGCTTGTGAAGGTAAAGTAGTTAAATACGTTTGTGTAAAGTACAGAGTGACTGACATCTTTTTCAAAGTAACATCACTCTTGGTTTTTGAAAACAGCAAGTTATTTGATATTTGTGTTCAAGGCTGAAATCTTATTGGTGGAGACTTTATTTATAAAAAATGTGAAGAAAAAAAAAACAATGGAGTAAACCAGCACCCTGTGGTGACAGACATTGTCTGTATGAGTGAAAAATAAAAAGTCTGATATTATTTAGTCAAACTCAAGTGGGCCAGCTTTCACAGTTTCTTTTTTTACTTTGCTACAAAGCTTTGTCTTTAAAGGCCTCGTGACTTTCATGTCAGTTGTGCTCAGACCACACTGTGCTGCCTCTTCCTGTGAAGTGATGTGTATCTCACTCACGCCTCCCTCCCCCTGACTGTCAAACTTACTCACAGGACAAGTCAAATGGTCTGCCATCAGTGTCCTTTGTGGCTCCTCCTCAACAAACATCAAATATGTCCTTGTTTCTCTTAGATGAAGATCGGAGGCAGACAAAATAAGAAAGACAGAGACTTTGGCTGAGAGTGAGAGTTTTATTTAGTGTGCTCCTCTCCTCGTGTGTCTTATATGTTTTACTTCCTGTCTTTGTTTGCTTTCCCTCCGGTTTAGATTGTTGGCCCCACCTTGTTTGCACCTGTGTCTCGTTGTCGCCCTTACCTCAGTGTAATTAGTCTGGGGCTTTTCGTTTGTTCATTGTCGCGTCGTTGTCCTTATCATGTGCATTTTGGTTGTGCTTTGTTCCCGTCTCATGCATCCCGGCTTTTGGTTTCCTGTAAGTTCTGTTGGACTGACTCTTAATTTCCTTGTACCTTGTCTGCACTGTGGACTTTTGTATTTTGCCTGCTCCCTGTCGGATTTTGTTTGCTTGTTGGACTTGTCCCCTGTTTTTTGACCGCTGCCTGCCTTAGGCCCGTGGTCGTTCCTTGCCGTTGGTTGCGGCCTCCGTGTTCTGCCTGCCCCGCTACACAAGCCAAGCCAGAACCTACACTCTCCGTCCACGGAGCCTCGCCGCTCTAGAAGAACTCAGTTCCCCCAGTATGTGCTTGCAGTATACCATAAAAACGGTTCCAACCTCATCCAAATACCACTTCCTTGCGTTCTGCATTTGGGTACTTAAATCGTGCAGATAACAGAGAGAGACAGAAAATGCAAACTGACCATGAATATAGGAACTTTATTAAAATGTCCTTCTGCTGGGTGGCAGCAGCTTAATATGATAAATCATCAGTCACACTCAGAGTAAATTGCATGAGTTTCCACTTCCCTATCTGATGCAGGCCTCCTGCTTCTTATTGCTGTTGAATACAAAGTCAGTGCTGCGTCCTTCAGACCTTGAGAGTCCAGATTCTGTTAAAAAGAATATTTAGTCTCTTATCTTTCCCTGCTGAACTTTTAGAGAAAAACAAAATAATTTTAATAAATAACTTAAAACAAATAAAATTTAATTATAACACTTGGTTCACCTCACGCTGTTGTGGATTCTGTTCTTCACTGGCAGCTGAATGACAGAGACAATACGTCGAATCAGGTGATAAATATGTAAATGTGTTTTCTTTGAACAAGTGAAAAAACAATAAACCAAATGCAACATAGAGTAGCTTTAAAAAAAGTACCTTTCTGAAGTTTCCTGTTTTTAACAACCAGACCAACGATGACCATTACGAGGAAAACAGTTAGACCGCCTGGGATCACACTCATCAACATTGTTATTCTGTCACACTCAGATAAAATAATCAGACTCTATTTTCCCTTCACTGGCTTGAGAACTGCTAACATTAAACTGACAAAAGTTAAGTTAGCCATACTGTTTTTATCTTAAGACGACTAGAAGTGAAACTGTACAATGAATGAAATCTTAGAGAATCTTACTTTTAGATTTTCTGTCAACATCATCATGAGATTCTTCACTGCCTTTTAACAAAATGAAGACACATTTAATCTTGATCTTACTTTGAAAAAACTGTGTCACGCTCCTTTGTTATGACAATGATTAAATAGCCACACATGTTCTAATAGGGCAATTATTAAATTAGCAAACACAGAAAGACATGGCAGAAGAATTGATACCACAGGATTTTATAATTACCTTCAACATTTAAATGTATCCCAATAAAAATTGTCCGTCCCGCTGTGTAAAATCCACAGAAATATAGACCAGAGTCAGAAAAATTCACTCTCTTAATTTTAAGAGAGACAGTGGAGGTGTTGGATCCCATTTCAAATGTTCCATTTTGAAATCCATCAAAGTGGTGAGGTTCGCTGGTAGAGCTGATCATAGTGGAAATGGAGCTGGCCTTGGTTCTGTTGACCACTCTGAACCATAATGCCAAAGAGTCAGATTCGGACGTCTTAGAGCACAGCAGTGTGGCTTCTTCACCAGGCTGGACATTCACAGTCTGAGACTCAGAAGCTGAGACAGAGATCCAGCCTGAAACAAACAGCAGACGACAAGAGACTTTTTTCAAGTAACATAAAGAGAAACAATACCTCATAATTAATGTAATAATAAGTAACTCATTTTAGTTCTGCTGGTTTAGAGAATTCAACAAAGTTGGCAAAGAAGTTGATGAGTTATTCAATGGCAGTACTTACTGAGGCTGCAGAGAATCAAAACTGTTATCAAGGTGAAGTTCATCATTGTGTGTATGACTGAAGCTCTGCGAAGTCGGTAATCAACTCTGACCAGGAAGGCTGCTCTCAATGTAAAGAGGCGGGGTGGTTTTTTTTTTTGTTTCTCTTCTTGTCCCTAAAACGGACCACATGCATGTTTGTTGAAGTGAACGTTTAGGTCAAGGAGTATGAGATAGTTATTCTTCAGGTTATTTGATAAAATATAATCTTGGTAATTTTCCAAAAGCAGTCCAAGGATATAGAAAATATATATCAGTGCATCTAGTACAAGCATCAAGTATAATCTTCTCATCCAAAAGAAAGTGAGGATATTTCATGCTTAAAGAAAGTGTCTGGACTGACTGACTGAGTAACAGCAAGCTGCACAAGTTGAGGTCATACTCATGTTAATGTTAAGACACAGCGAAGTGCTTCATGTCTAGTTGTACATCAGATACAGTTGGAAACAAGTGCTTCCAAACAGGTCCAGGGGGAAACAACATAAAGGCAACTGCAATCTTAAATCATCTGATGCATGAAACATGAATATTTTGTTATAGTCGCTTCATCCTTTCTACCGAACTTTTGTTAATGTGAGTGCATCTGAAACTTTGATAAATATTGTTCCTTTTTGCAAGTGATGATCTGAAAATTGGGTATTTCGAAGGTGGTCCTAAGATTTCTGATCCTGAAGATTTGGATTCAGATTTGGTAATCCAATTTTACCTATAATCTGGACAATATTAGGATTACAAGTACCTGGGAGTTCACTTGGATAATAAACTGGACTGGACCAAGAACACGCAAGCTGTTTACAGGAAGGGCCAGAGCTGCCTCTATTTTCTGAGGAGGCTGAGGTCCTTCAACATCTGCCGGACAATGCTGAAGATGTTTTATGAGTCTATGGTGGTCAGTGCTATCCTGTATGCTGTTGCATGCTGGGGCAGCAGGTTGAGGGTAGCGGACGCCAACAGACTCAACAAACTGATTCGTAAGGCCAGTGACATTGTGGGGGTGGAACTGGACTTTCTGGCGGTGGTATCCGAGAGGAGGATGCTGGCCAAACTACACGGCATCTTGGACAGTGTCTCCCACCCACTCCATGATGTGCTGGTCAAGCAAAGGAGCACCTTCAGCGGAAGACTCATCCCACCAAAAAGCACCACAGAGCGCCACAGGAAGTCATTCCTGCCTGTGGCCATCAAACTCTTTAACTCCTCCCTCTAAGCGTTAGTCTGTATGACCCTTAGCCACTAAACTGGACATTGATCATTACATCTCTGCCATACTTGAATAATTGTGCAATATTCTGTGTATTACCTCCATTACTGCTGTGCAATATCTTAATAATCTCAATAAGCTACACTTAACTCGACAGTACATGCACCACTACTTATTACTTATATTATTACATTGTATTATTATACTGTATTATCATCATCAACCGGTAAACCCACTTGGTACCTCACACTTATTTTATCTTATACTTATACCCACCTGGTACTTAATTTATTTTCTGACCTGTTTTTATAGTGTATTATATTATATTTTTTGCTAGTACTTTCTCCTGTGTGCACTGACGTACAGGCGAGCTGCTGTAACAAAGAGTTTCCCTTCGGGGATCAATAAAGTATTTCTGATTCTGATTCTGACAAAATGTGGCATTTGGGTATTTCAAAATTCAAGGCAGAGTTTAAAATGATTTCAAAATTGAGGATCATTTGGATCCCACCTCAGAGGTGGATGTGACATAGATTGACAAATAGCCTAGGCTTCTCTTTTCCAAGATATTGTTACCCAAGATGTTCATTACATTTAAATTCTAATTTGAATGTGCCCGACAAATGTGAAAGGGTTTTAGTTCTAACAGAACCAACATTAGCCCAGTCTGAAAGTCAAGAGAGCAGCAAACAAGACTGTCCTTTCACTGTGTTTGCAGTGTAATAAAATCATCTGGCACCAGAATGGAAGTCCTCATTCAATGTATGTGTAACACACTTCATTGAGTGTAAATCATTTTGACTTACTGAGTGCTATATTAACGGGAAAATTTATTTGAAAATCAGTGTGTTGTAAGCCGACCTCATCGGGTATCAATCCAACAATTATCACCTATGTATTGGCTGTATGCTTACACATTCCTCATTCCTAATACACTGTGGTAAATGTGGGCAGATTGAATCTCAGACCACCATTTCTGTTCAAAGAGGGGTTTTCTTTTTTTCAAGAAGCCATTTTTGTGAGTTCCCGGTCCATTTTTCACATTTGAGAATGACTCCCGGATGAGAGCCAATATATCTACAATAGATCAGCAGAAATGTTAAAACAATCAATTGATTACAGAATGGAAATACCTGTTAAATTGCACTGATAGCAGTCACACACAAAACACCCCAACAATTAAGAAAGCCATATGCAAAACAGGAAATGGCCAATATAGCCTGGTGGCAAAGGATGGACAGTCTTAATAAATGGTGCTGGAGCTATTTGATAACCAAACCACAGACCCTTTTACAGCCGACATCATATGCATGCTCATGTTGGCAACCACAGTAGCATTCTGCCCCAGCCATCCAGACAAGTTAGCAAGCTTTAAACATTGAATTAAAACTTTTACCAGCATCAAAATGTCTGGTTTTTGCATGTTCGGTTGTCAGAATCGATATTCCAACAGCGGACTCAAGTTCTACAGAATTCCGACAGGATCATGGCTGCAAGTTATTAAACATGTTGACTGCCACTAAACTGAGGACACGATCAAAAATGCTGTCATTTATATCAGGTAAGGTTATCTATCTACTCTTTTATTTCACTGGAAAGCCTGGTTTACATAAACAATTGTCGGTCAAATGTAGACTAATATTCTAATGTGGCTAAAGTTTGGTAACCAGTGTTAGCTGGTATTAGATTTGGCTAGTAAACAATGGGGTGTGTGTGTGTGTGTGTGTTTAATTTTCAGGTGAGGTGTCAATGGACTTGAGTAGTCCTGATTTTGTGCCTTCTGTGTTTGTACACAAAACAAAGTCAGAAACCCCAGGCAAAGATGGATAGGTACGAATAATTAGGCCTGCCGCCTCTTAATCGTTTTTAAATTTAAAATAAAGCAACTATGAGTATCATAGTTGCTTTATTTTAAATTTAAAAACGATTAAGAGGAGGAGCCTATGGCGGAAAAACCTAAGAAGTCCAAGAAAAGTTTCTGATACTCCAGATAAAAAAGAAACTCGGCATTCAGAGGAAGAACTACTGTCAAAAAATGAAAGCAATCGATGGTGAGGACAAACACAGATAACTATTGGTGTCGCTTTTCCTCATTGGAGAGCCTGAGAGAAGGGACTGAGGGCAGACACGGATGATGCGTTACTGCTCTTGGACAGGTTGGTATTTGTAAAATATTTGGAGTAGGCTATGTAGCTATTACGTTTACTGTACAAAATAATGCTAGAAGGGTTGAGACAAAATTTTTGCACTCCAGCTTTAAAACTGTTGTCTCATTTATATATCTTCTGGGCAGAAACCATTCTTGGTCATAGCAGATTGTCTTTGTTTCCCACTTGCTTTTTTCCCACTTTCCCACTAACTTTAAAAATCTACCCAACCCTAACCCCCACCATCTAGTGAGTTTGTATTTCTAACATTCCTCCTGTAACACATTTTCTGAACCTGAGTGACTGAAATGTCTTGGGTCTGTGAGCTGGCCATCCAGGAATGTGATACAGTATGTGGTGTGACAGTCCTGAATCAGGGCTACATTTTAAGTTGCCCTCTGAGTCCAGAATCTAGTTGCAGCATAAATATACATGTTGGAAATACAGCGGGGCTGGGTTCTGTTGACCAGTCTGAACCAGATTACCTGAGTTGAAGAAGCGGAAAAGTTGCAGCACAACAGCGTCACTTCTTCACCAGACTGGACCTCCACAGTCTGAGATTCAGAAACTGAGACAAAGAGCCAGCCTGAAACAAAGAGCAGAGAGATTTAGTTATCAGCTGATAATGCAACAAACGGATAACAATGCCCCTAAACAATTGTAGTAGCAACTTAACACTAGAACGGCCACAACGGTCATTTTGACCGTTTTGAAATTTATATGTGCAATAACTTTGTTGAATAAAAAAAATACACTCTTGCTGGCACCTGACTTTTCCTAAAAGTGTTTGTATTTTTATTTACAATAGGTTTTATATAAATTACACAAAAGGCAAAGAAAATATGATTACCTATTTCGGCCATACACGGTCATATTGACCGCAGTGAATTTCGAGCTATTCTTTTGTTCTATTGTGCTGGCCCCACAGCACACGAAGCGCAACATCGGAGATGCGCTCACAGCCTTCTTGTGTGTGTTTGTGACAATTTTGGGTGGCTGTGGATGTCATTTCAAAATACATGCTGAACGGGGCTCCGTTTCTGGGAAAAGAGGAGACGCTGAGCAGAGGTCAGCTCGTGGGAGAGAGTGTGGAGCTGAAACTGGGGAGCCATTCCTGGGGAAGGGAAGAAATATTACCAGATAATTTCTTCACTTCTCTCAAACTGGCCACCGCTTTACAGGCCAAGAAGACCAGCCTGGTTAGCACCCTGTGGAAAACTAAGCGTGAGTCGCCCCCCTCCTCAAAAGAGCAAGCGGAGCTGTTCAGCACAAAAAGGTGTTAAATGTGAAGATGCGACGCTCACCATCTACCAGGGAAAGCCGAGGAAGAATGTATGTATTCTGAGCTCCGTGCACACAAGCGTGGGCATCACCGATGGGCTGAAGGCAAAGCGGGAGTCGGTGACACTGGTGTGAATATAGCGTATGCAATAATTCCGGTTTACTATATGCAATGATATGAATATTGATAAATGTAAAATTTTACTTTTTTAAATGTATATTTTGGTGTTATTTGTTTTTTTAAAAGATATCCTAACACAATAAATGCATTAATCTCCCATTTGGGTAATTTATCATTAGAGATTATAGAGTTTGGAATTTAGTGGTCAAAATGACCGCTTACGGCAATTCTAGTAAGTTTGGAATTCTGGCACCTCTAGTGTTAATTCAGTTTTGCCTGTGGTTATTAAACTAAACACAAGTTAGCCATGGATATTTTGAGACTAATTCAATGCCAGTACTTACTGAGGCTGCAGAGAAGTAAAGCTGTTATCCTAGTAAAGCTCATCATTATGCGTATGATCTTCGTACTGCAATGGAGCTTAAAATCTCTGCGTTCCAGGAAGGAACTCAACTGCATATAGAACCAGGCCTTTATTTGAAACTGGCTTAGAGACATGCCTTTATTACCAATTTCCCCTGTTTTCCCTACTCAATTTGATAACATTTTAGAAAACCTCTCCTTGTTTGTTGATTTGCTATTGTTTCAATTTGCTGTCAATGCTGTTTGTTGCAATGCATACTCAAAATGTCCTCTATGTTGATAAATTCAGGATAGTTTACATGTCTGTCAGTACAACAATAAAGTCATGCCATACTCTGTTCCCATGAGTTTTTGTCTTTAACAGCAGGACTGTTTCACTAACCAATTAATTCCAGTTGGTTGTACTTTGCCACTTATTGTACTTTAAGTTACTGTCACTGAACTCAACACTTTGGTATTGTGCTTTCCATTCAGCCTTTCACAATCGTCATGGCCGCTCAGTTTGACAAGTCTCTTGTAATATCACCTTCTTGAAGACTTAGCTGTTTGGGGATCACCAAATGGAAGAGTAGAAGCCTGAGTATGTTGTCCAAACACTAATGTGAGGCTCTTATGTCAGCCTGTATTTTGAATGGGCTTCAGTTTACAATTAAATCCCAATATCTTCAGAGATCACCAGAGAGACAGATGCTGTCTCCCTGGGCAGCCATGTGAAGCACGATAACTGTTTCACATGTGGAAAATATAAAACATATAAATATAAACCAGTTACATGCTGTTGTCTGCTCCTGTAACCAACTCAGTAAACAGCTCTCAACATTTTTAATAATAATAGATAAGACGTTCAAAATGGCCCCTGTTTTTTTTTTCAAATTCTATATCTGTTTAGCTGTACTGTAAAAGAGTGAAATGAGTGTGGGGAAATTGGTTAGTGTGGTGTGTATATAAGGTGACAATTTGAGAAGAGATGGATTTACTCCTGATAGGATTCTAACTAATTGCATTTCTACATATACATCAAACATGTCTTCACATTTTAAAAGAAAGTAGTTATGCTTTTGTGTGAAAGCTTTTGTGTTAAAGTAGTACAGTTTTTGTTGCATGTGGTTTTATTGCAGAGAGCTGAAGGCCAGTCCTCCTGCGGCTTTCGGTTTGGCTGATACACATAGCGTTTACACCACAGTGGAAAATGAGACTTGTTGCTTGCCCACATGTGCATGAAAGCTACAGGACAGAAAGCTACAGCTTTTTATTTTAATATACACAGTAACTATGTCAGACAAGTATAAAATTAATAAAACTCAGTATAGTCAAATAGAGAAAAATACAGTCTTGTGGAAATATGTTTTACATTTGTGAATGTTGTCTCCTAAACCTTAATACAAATGTAGCCTCATGACTCATGATCTTCAGCTCAGATGTGTACTTCGCTCACTCCTCCCTGCTTGCAGACTCTCCCTATAAGGACATTTGACAGTCATCAGTGTCCTTTGCTGGCTCCTCCTCCAACAAACCACAAACAGGTTTTAGTTTTTCTTATCTTTAGATTACAATCAACGACAAACAATATAAATAAGACAGAGACTGAGAGCAGGAGAGAAAGAACCATGTGAGAATCAAAACTAGCACTGCCACTAGCAAGAAAATAATATATTTACCTTAATGTTGAATCTTTTTCACAAAATTAGATCTTAGACAAATTGGTCTTAATGTCTCCCATCTGATACCCTATGCTTGCTATACTGGATATTTGCTGGAGCAAAAATGTATTGATGCTGTTGTATGCACCTGTTGACAAATTAAAGGAACACCCACCTCTTCTGCAGACAGGCATTTGTATTTATCTGACTTCTTGCCGGATATAAATCAGTACTGATGGAAGTAATGATATGAAAGTAATGATATCACTAGTAGTGACCGTTGAAGCTTAAGTCTAATGCAGGCTACATGACATTCGCCACAATTTGCCTGTTCCATTTTTTTTAAACTCTCATGTTTGCATGGAATTCAGTGGTTACTCCAAAACAACATAAACAGTGTTCAACATGGCTTCTAAGAAGGTGAAAATGGACCCTAGTGTCGTCTGGACACAAGAGATGGAGAGGAAGCATTCTAGAATCTGGCACATCTCTCCAACTGGAATAATCTCGTAATCACTACCGGAATCTGAGATCACATGCTGATGGTGCCTTGTAATGTAAACAATACATCAGTTCATTCCACAAATAAATGGCTTACTGTAACTCAGTCTTCAAAAAATTGTCAAGAAGATGATGATTTTTGGAAATTTTACACCTCTGTAGCTTCTGTAGCTTCCATTATTTTTGTATCAGTCGACCCTGTTGCGCATTGTTGCTCACATAACAACCGAGGCATGGCAATATGAAGTGACTGTCTATCACACTCACTGAAAACTGGTCTTAAAACTTCACTTTGTGCCATCTAAGTTGTCCTTGGACTATTATTCATTACATGTGAGTCCACAGAGGTCAAACACTGTTGTCTTCTCCTGTTATGACATGTTGAGTCATACTGGGACTTTCTCTTTTACCTGCTGTTTGTGTTATCACAAGGAGCGAGATCAGAAATTCTCAGAAACTGCTCCTGTAAATCGATCTGATGCACAGTGGGGGTTGTAATAGTAAGACTAACTTTGGTCTTCTTAACACAAGGTCCCTCCCTAACAAATCCTTTATCTGTCTTGACATCATCACTTAAAATAATATTTCTTTCTTTCAGATAACTGAGACCTGGCTCAGTGAAGGTCACTCTGATTCCCCTGATTGAATCCACACCACCTAATTTTTTTTTAATAAATCTAGATCCTCAGGTAGAGGTGGGGGGCTGGCAGTCATCTATAAAAAATATTGCACATATGTTTATGTGCATATCTGTGGTAAAGCATGTGTACAGAGTACATGTGCATGTGTACATTTATATATATACACGCCTGTGTGTGTGTATGTGTGTACATATTTATGTGCCTTTACGTATATACATATTTGCTTTTATTCAATTAAATTTGATTTTATTTATACAGCACCAATTCCTAACAGAAGTTAACTCATTGTACTTTTCCTATAGAGCAGGTCTAGACCGTACTCTTTATAATATTATTCTATTCTTTTATCACCTTTTATTATATTAATACCATATTGTCATTGATATGTTTTGTGCTGCTCAGTTTTAATTGTTATTTTATTTTTATTATTATTTCATTTACCTTGCTTTTACTGTCTTGTGAAACACTTTGTAACATCTGTTTTTCACATTTTTTCCAGTCTGTACAAATACAAAGGCTTATACTATTTAGTCAAAACCAATTAGGTCTGTTTCTTTTTTTTACTTTGCTGCAAAGCTTTCACTTTAAAGGCCTCGTAACTTTCGTCGGTTGTGCTCAGACCGCACTGTGCTGTCTCTTCCTGTTCAGTGATTTTTACCTCACTCACTCCTCCTGCCCCCTGACAGACCATTTGACTCTTCCTGTGAGTAAGCTTGCCAGTCATCAGTGTCCTTTGTGGCTCCTCCTCATGAAACATCAAAAATGTCCTTATTCCTCTCAGATGAAGATGGGACATGAGGCAGACAAAATACGAAAGACAGAGACTTTGGCTGAGAGAGAGACCGAAAACAGAAGAAAGAAATTAAAAACTGACCATGAATACAGGAACTTTATTAAAAAACATGTTGCCATTGACTCTTTCTTCCACTCATTACCCACATGTTTTTGCATGTTGGTAATTAAAATGAAAAATCATCAGTTACACAGTTGCAATTGATTCCTGAGTTTAATAGTTATTTTATTATTTTCATTATTACTTCATTTATCTTGCTTCTATTGTCTTGCGATGCACTTTCTAACATCTGTTTTGAAAAATGCTATATAAATAAAATGTATTAGTTTTTTATTATTCCATCATTATTTATTTTCTTTACAATTTTTCCAGTCTGTACAAATACAGAGGCTGATAGTATTCAGTCAAAACCAAGTAGGTCTGTTTCTTTTTATACTTTGCTACAAAGCTTTGACTTTAAAGGCCTCGTGATTTTCATGTCAGTTGTGCTCAGACCGCACTGTGCACAGGTTGCTTCCTGAGTCTATCTGCTGGCAACATAAATAACACGAGTTTCCATTTCTCTCTCTGATGCAGGCCTCCTGTTTCTTATCGTCTTTGGAAGGAACCGCAACATTGCAGAGTTCAGGTCATCAGAGCTCAGATTCTGTAAATCAAAATATTTAGGGTCACATACTGTATCTCATACACTGTAGCTGAGTTTGCCAAAAATCCATAAAATTGGTGGATTTGTGGGTTGCACAGCAAAGCAATCATTTAAACTAAGTATAGTGTTAACCATAGTTTAGCGTAGTCTAATTTAAATGCTAAAACATGATTTTTAATTTCACAAGTTAAATTCAAACAAAGAAAAACTCTGTTTAATGATTCAAACTTAGGTTTTTCAAACAACAAAAGGATATAAGTCAGATTGTATGACAAAAGCCCATTAACAGAAATGGAATTGCTACGCCTTTAGTGGTTTTATATATATACCCAATGGCCAGAATAAAATGTATCAATTGTACGTTTCAGCAAACCACAGATAACGTGCAATCTGTAACATTTAATCTCTACGTTTCAAACACTGTGGCTAAAGTCTGGTTAGGTTTAGATATGATACGTATTAGATACATTAAAACGTACAGACTGCACCTATCTGTGATTAGTAGAAATGTTCAATTGACAAGAACAAATTCTGGCAGTTGGGCTGATATGCTGAATTTTCTTTTTCTTAACAAAATATCTTCTGGTTGAGCTGATGGAGCATTTTGATGTGTTTCTAGCAAAGTCATTAAATTTGCTAAAAAAATGCAGTTACTCTCAAGTTAATGAATGTCAATTGTCCGTTTGACGTTTGAAGATGTTAGCTGAAATTACAGTTTATAAGTATGAATTAATGGGGATATTTTTTACTTGAGGTTAAAGAGCACTGTTATGACTGCCTTTCTGAATTTGCTGTTTGATGCCACCTGCAGCAGCTCAGGACAAAGATCATTAACAGACTGTGTTTAAATGCAACTTTAAAACCAAAATATACAGTTTATATAAATAAATTGTGGGTTCACCTTGTTTCTTTCTGGCTGCGGTTCTTCATTCACAGCTAAATGGAAAAAGACAAACGCCTGATTAGTTAATTATTACTGACCATATACTTTGCTTTGGATTTGTCCATCATGTTGGTACAATTTACAAGAGGATGGGTAAAAATCTACTGTACCTGTCTGAAGTTTCCTGATTTTAACAGCCAGAACAATGACGATTATAGTGAGGAAAACAGCCAGACCACCCAGGATCACGCTCAGTAGGTTTTTCATTCCATCAGGCTCCTCTACAAGAAATATTATAGAATTACACTCAATTACACAATCTGGTGGATTTAGACATGGTTAAGATTGAAATGACTGACTCTATGGTAACTTGCACAATCTAATAAATCTTAAGAGAGGAAAGGAGAACCTTACTTTCAGCCTTAAAATCCACTTCATCAGATTCACCATTACCTTTAAACAAAGATGGAGGTTAAATCATTTGACACATATTGGTTTCTTGTTTGTCTTTATGCTGTTTTCATACTACTGTGACAATACATTAGAGATATACTGTAAATATGATGAGAAAAAGAGATCTTTAAAAGAGGTAAGGCTTAACTACAATCTTACCTTGAACATTTAAATATGTTGCACTGGCAATGACTGTATGTTTGTTTATGTAAAATCCACAGAAATACAGTCCAGAGTCAGATAAATCCACTCGCTTGATTTTAAGAAAAACTGTGGTGACGTTGGCGCTCATTGCAAATTTTCCATTTTGAAATCCATCACAGAATGAAGCTTCGCTACCAGACTCGTACATAGAGGAGATACAGCTGGGCTTGGTTCTGTTGATCAGTCTGAACCAATCTGTCTGAGTTGGATGTTTGGAAATGTTGGAGCACAGCAGTGTGACATCTTCACCAGGCTGGACCTCCACAGTCTGAGACTCAGAAACTGAGACAGAGATCCAGCCTGAAACAAACAGCAGAGACAACAAGAGATTTATTCCTGAGCATATAATGCAACAGTTACTGTAATAAGGCAACAACAACAATTAATTCAGTTCTAATTTGCCAGTTTGAATTCTGGTAGGTTACTGGTTACATGGTGCTGCGAAAAATCAAGTGCCATTACTTACTGAGACTGTAGAGAAGTAAAGCTGTTATCAAGGTAAATCTCCTCATTGTGCATTTAATCGTGTCACTGCAAGGTTAGTTTGTACCACTGAGCTCTTATAAAGGGGTTTGGAGAGGCGTGGTGTCTTTTGTTTTTTATCTTTCCGCTCACACTGACCTGCCAATGCAATGCCTTTGCATATATTTCCAACAACATAAACCCTGAAAATATGACTTCACAGGAAAAGGTGCTAGGAGACTCAAAATCTTGTGATACTACGTTATATCTGTGTCAGATGCAGTTTGAGACAAAAGTTGCCACAAAGAATTGCAGAGGCATAAAGAACGACTCCCCAGCGACTCCTGCAGTTTTATACAGCAATCCTTGAAAACATCCTCACCTAATCCATAACAGTCTGGTATGACATATGAAATATGACAAGAAAACAAAACAAGGAACCTGTGGCGTTATATCTTTATGCTTGACGCTTGATCCAGTGTTAGGGTTCATTCTAAAGGTGATCAGTAGAACTGATATCATGTACCCTATGATCATCTATAAGGACCAGCTCCCATATAATAATGTTGTTAAAGGGTTCATTCACTCTGCTTTTGTGTTGATACTCAAATCTGCCCTTTGGACACCCATGACATGCCTTTACAAATTTATGTACCATTCTCAACTTATTTTAAGCCCTGTCAGTTGCTTCTCCATTTACATGAAAAGCAATTGTGGAAACTTGAGCTGTGGTTACATGTGCCTTTTTATGTAACAGCACATTACGAAACAGACTGAGGCACATGGTTTCTATTTCTCAAGTCACTGGATTTAAATCTGTAATATGTGTAATATAGCAGTTGAGCCTTTCTTAGATTCCAACTAATCATATCAACAGTACAGATGCTTTATGGTAAATGGTTAAAATCCACATTGTCAATATCTTAAAGAAGAAGATGACAATTTTCATTTTTGGCATTCTACATCTCTGCAATATCCATTAATTAGTTTATCAGGAAACCCAGTGGTGCATTATTGCTCATACCAACAGAAGATTGGTAAATTGTTCTCTAACAATTCTGAAAACTGGTCATAACTTTGTGCCATCCAAGTTGTCCTTAGTCTCCACAAAGCCTTAACACTGTTGTCTGCTCCTGGCAAGTCATAAAATGCGTTTCCGTTCACCTGTGCATTTTCAATATGTGTACAAACATGGTGGAAACACCAGGAATTTGGAAACAGAGGTGGAAAAGAGTATTGCAAAAAACAAAGTGCGACTACGTGAAATGGAAACTGACTTAGTGAACAAATCATGATGTAAGTGAAGCATGTGACTTAAACATCACTCATCCCTGAAAAGATGCCTATCATATTTAGGGATATGCATTGGCAGGGAAAACAATGACAATTCCTGGCCAAAAGCGCCATGGACACTGTCCAAAGAAAGGGCATGACTCATAAACACATGAAGCTAGAATCTTCAAACCACTTCTAGCACAATCCAAACAAATGTGTGCAACTTTCTATGCTGAATATATAATTCGCTATTATTGTTTGCAGTGCTGTTTTCAATAAAATAAATAAAAACTCAAGTTCTAGTTTTTTGTATAGAAGTCTTTATTGAGTGACATATATCATTGTCTGAAGTTGTTCTGATTCTGGGAATGATGAAATGTAATGATACTGTAAAAAAACTACAACATAATATATATAATTTAAAAGGCAAAACACAAAGATATGCAAAAACGGAAAGGTCTTAATGTGGCACAACACTGCTACTAACTAGCAGCAGGGTAAGAATACGCAAAATTCGATCAAACTGCTGAAAGTCTGAGAGCTGGTCAAAATAACACCGCTATAATCTTCATGTGTGGCGTTGTGACGTTATAGCTTGCTGTTTTTCAACAGCTGAACAACTTCTTGGCACTAAACAAACATTTTGATGTCTTCCAGTCAGGATTTCGACCACACCACAGCACTGAGACTGCTCTTGTTAAGGTCTTCAATGACAAACACTTAAACACAGACTGTGGCAGAATTTCAGTTTAAGTATTACTGGATCTCAGTGCTGCATTTGATACGGTCGACCACAACATATTAGTAGAACTACTGGAAAACTGCGTGGGACTTTCTGGCACAGTACTAAACTGGTTTGAATCCTAGGTCAGGGACTACTTTGTGTCTATTGGTAACTACACATCTGAGCAGACAAAAATGACCACCAAATTACCAAGGGACTATAATCCCATACAAGTGCTGAGTAAGTGAATTGAACAAATCAACAATTAAAAGTTAGCACTCAGCTTCAGTAATGTTAAAAACCACAAACCAGGCCAGAAATCTAGGTGTAGTCATGAACTCAGACCTGAATTTCAATAGCCACATTACACTAAGACCAAAAAAGTGGATCACATCACTCCAGGTCTGAGGTCTTTACACTGGCTACCTGTCAAATAAGTGATTTGAATACAGCTGTAGGTTTATAAAGCACTGAATGGTTTAGGGCCAAAATACATTTCTGATCTTGTGCTACATTATGAACCATCCAGACCTCTCAGGTCGTCTGGGACTGGTCTGCTCTCAGAAAACTCTCAATTCTTTTAAATCAAGGCTGAAGACGTTTCTGTTTGCCGCTGCCTTTTATTAAATCAAATAATGATTCATTTCTTACACTGCACTGTAACTTTTACTCTCCTGTTTTTTTCTTTTTATGGGAGCAGTATTCTTGTACTCTGAGAATAGCAATGCCTTTGATGTTTGTGCTCATGGCTGACGTCTTCCTGTGGACTTTATTTTTGACTTATACAGACAATGTCTGTCACCACAGGGGGTTGGTTCTAAATACAGCAGCTATTTACACCGTGTATGCTGACTGATAGGCAATGTTTAGTTAGCTAGCGTTAGCTGTAACATTATTCTCTGTAACATCGCTGATGCCATGTCATCTATGTTTTGTTGTTCACATCCCAAAGTTAATCCAGCCAGCGGTGGGAAAAAAAAAAAAAACTCGAAAGGCATCATGTATCAAGTTATCCCACAACAATCAAGCAGCCATGACAGTGATCTCTCTCTACGACTAATAACATGATCAACATCTTCTTCATAATCATTCAAGGCGTTGTCTGTCAGGAAGATCGTCCATGAGTGTAACAGTGGGATAGAATAACTTGTGAAGCCTGGCTGTATGTGTGCGGTTTGTGTGTTAACAGAGTCTCTAAACACCATGTAGTGGTCAGAAATTGGAATCAGAATCAGAAATAAATGTAAAAAATGGTTTTGGTCACTGAAAAAACAATATATAAAAGCTGAAAGAAAACAACAACACTGTGGTTAGTGCACTTTGGTTTTGCATTGCTGCTAGAACCATTTAAGGCAATGCAAAGGCAGAGTGCAGTTAACTACATGTTTGGAGTCAAAGGTCAAATCAGCCGTCATGGTTTTTGGGCATAAAAATTACCTCATGAATACATGTACAATTAGTGCAATATCACGTATATACCTATAACCCATTTGGCTGGCCAGTTAAATATTTTAAAGCAATGTTTCTGTTTTACCCTTTGCGTAGTTACTGCAGTTAGGCTTTCTATGGGCCTCACTTCTACCTCCACAGACACTTTGAGTGAGAAAATATATGAACATTATTGAAAATGTATTTTTTGCCAGTGAGTCCTTCCACCTGACCCACACACAAAAACAAAACAGTAGATTAATATGATAAATCATCAGCTTCCACTCTGAGCTGCAGTTCCAGTTGTTTCCTGAATCTATCTGGTGGCAGCATACACAACATTTGGCTCCAGCTCTCTCTCCGGTGCAGGCCTGCGGTGTCTTTTTGCTTTTGCCTGGAAACTTAGAGCTGCGTAGTTCAGGTCATCTGAGCCCAGATTCTGTAAATCAGTCATTTTATTATTCAAAATGTTTGCACTTTAAATTCAAACCAAGAAAAACTGATGTTTTAAATCGACGTTGTTCAAATGACAATAGCATATAGGCCAGATTGGCTCACATTCTGAGTAAGCCAGATACTAGCTAAATTTAGCTAGAAAATGCTGTTGTTTTTCAAGTTAATGACCTCAACTGTTTGAAGATGTTAGCTGAAATTACAGTTTAAAAGTATGAATTAATGGGGATATTTTTTACTTGAGGTTAAAGAGCACTGTTATGACTGCCTTTCTGAATTTGCTGTTTGATGCCACCTGCAGCAGCTCAGGACAAAGATCATTAACAGACTGTGTTTAAATGCAACTTTAAAACCACAATATACAGTTTATATAAATAAATTGTGGGTTCACCTTGTTTCTTTCTTGCTGCAGTTCTTCATTCACAGCTAAATGGCAAAAGACAAACGTCTGATTAGTTAATTATTACTTACTATACGCTTTACTTTAGATTTGTCCATCATGTTGACACAATTTACAAGAGGCTGGGTAAAAATCTACTGTACCTGTCTGAAGTTTCCTGATTTTAACAGCCAGAACAATGACGATTATAGTGAGGAAAACAGCCAGACCACCCAGGATCACGCTCAGTAGGTTTTTCATTCCATCAGGCTCCTCTACAAGAAATATTATAGAATTACACTCAGTTTTTTAATCTGGTGGCTTTAGACATGGTTAAGATTGAAATGACTGACTCTATGGTAACTTGCACAATGTAACAAATCTTAAGAGAGGAAAGGAGAACCTTACTTTCAGTCTTAAAATCGACTTCATCATCAGATTCACCATTACCTTTAAACAAAGATGGAGGTTAAATCATTTGACACATTTGTAGAAAAGGTTTCAGTCGTAGTCATCTGGACACTGTCCGGAAGTCATTCTCAATTGTGAAAAAATTTCCAGTTCCCGTCCAATTTTTTCACAATTGAGAATGACTTCCAGATGGGAGCCGAAACGTCTTGATTCTGAAAACAGTGTCCAGATGACTACGACTGAAACCTTTTCTACGATAGAACACTCCTGGACGAATGAGGGACTACACCGTCTTATTTTGAAGCATTTGACACATATTGGTTTCTTGTTTGTCTTTATGCTGTTTTCATACTACTGTGACAATACATTAGAGATATACCGTAAATATGATGAGAAAAAGAGATCTTTAAAAGAGGTAAGGCTTAACAACAATCTTACCTTGAACATTTAAATATGTTGCACTGGCAATGACTGTATGTGTGTTTCTGTAAAATCCACAGAAATACAGTCCAGAGTCAGATAAATCCACTCGCTTGATTTTAAGAAAAACTGTGGTGACGTTGGCGCTCATTTCGAATTTTCCCTCTTGATATCCATCACAGAATAAAGCTTCGCTACCAGACTCGTACATAGAGGAGATACAGCTGGGCTTGGTTCTGTTGAGCATTCTGAACCATTCTGTCTGAGTTGGATGTTTGGAAATGTTGGAGCACAGCAGTGTGACATCTTCACCTGGCTGGACCTCTACAGTCTGAGACTCAGAAACTGAGACAGAGACAGAGATCCAGCCTGTAACAAACAGCAGACCACAAGAGATTTACTCCTCAGCTGATAAAGCAACAACAATACCTCTAAATGAGTTCAATACTAACTCATTTGCAAGTTTTAAAAAAGTTTATAAATAAAGGTGGGTTACTAGATAACAAAGAGAATAGAATTGTATTTTCTGCTCAGAATAATTCAGTGCCTGTACTTACTGAGGCTGCAGAGAAGAAAAGCTGTTATTAAGGTGAAGCTCCTCATTGTGCGTAAACTGTGTCATAGCAAGTGCACTTATATCAGGCTTTCATTGGAAAGGGGCGGGTATTGAATAGTTCAAGCAAAGAAGCTCAAACCTTTCACCACCAAATATCTGTACCTGATGTCATTTGAGACAAAACATGCCTCAAAGAATTTCAGATAAGTAATAATTCCTCTGTCTCTCTTACAGTTTTATACAGCCACCATGGAAGGTGTCCTCAACCTTATCTGTAACAGTCTGATACAACAGATCAGATATTCAGACATTCATAAATCACATGCAAGTTTGTTGTTATTCAGCTATATTCAAGTATGCAGTTGAACAAAATGTTGTTCCTCTCCGTGGACAAGGTGCACAGAAAAGCAACACAATAATACAGACAAAACAGTTACCAAATAAGCAAGTCCCTGTGTAATGTAAAAACAAAAACAAATGTACAACTGCACATCATAAATGCATCATTAGATAATAAAATAAAAAAAACGTATGTATTAGCTTAAGACTAACAGGAGCGTGATTACAAACAGCAGCAGCACTGACATTTCAGTTTCCATACGAAGTGAAGCTGCTACGGTGCTTTCTTGGCATAGCTAATCGGCAGAATAGGTCATTTGCCACTGACTCCCAAAATGACATATATGACCGTTGGAGAGTACCAGCGACAGGCGTACCGGACCTTCGTCGTCATGATTACGTAAATTAAGTTGTGTCACATGATTTGGTTAGGTTTAGAAAAACATCATGGTTTGGGTTAAAATAAGTACGTTACATACGTAAGTAAAGTAACATAAGTCATGTAAGTAAGTCACGTGACGTTACGTAAGTGACGTCACGTCACGTTGCTCACGTTAAAATAAGTCAGCGTTGACTTTTAGTTTCACACAGGACAAAAACTGCAGTCTTCCAGGTGAAAGTTCTGTGTTTGATCCATCCAACCACCCTGGCCTCCTCCCTACATGGACTTTGTCTCTTTTTATACTACCTCACCTGACTTCCTCCTTTGCTCCTGTCATAATTGCTCAGTGCCATTAGAGGTCACCGCCTAACAAAAAACATAAATATAGGTCATTATAAGCTGCTTGCACAGACGATCTATACGGCCATATTTTTGGGGAGGACGGTCTGGTTCAGAACCCAGAGAGAGAGAGAGGGGGAGGTGTTGACTACATGAATAGAACAAACGCTGTCACTGACAGCACTTAAAGTACCCACAGCTTCTTTTATCAGACCCAGAGGTGTCATTGTGATCAGGTTATCCTCCAAGATAATCATCTCCTTCTCTAATCAACTGAATGACTGTACTATAAAAGTATTGCATAACCAAAAGTGCAGGTAAAATCATATCTGACTCCTGCGCACCACATATTTCAAGTTGTTGCCTCTAGGAGGCACTACAGATCTCTGTCTACCAAAACATTCTACTATATACGATATACCGTAAATATGATGAAAAAAAGACATCTTTAAAAGAGGTAATGCTTAACTACAATCTTACCTTGAACATTTACATATGTTGCAGTGGCAATGACTGTATGTTGGTTTATGTAAAATCCACAGAAATACAGTCCAGAGTCAGATAAATCCACTCGCTTGATTTTAAGAAAAACTGTGGAGACGTTGGCGTTCATTTCAAATTTTCCCTGTTGAAATCCATCACAGAATGAAGCTTCGCTATCAGACTCGTACATAGAGGAGATACAGCTGGGCTTGGTTCTGTTGATCAGTCTGAACCAGTCTGTCTGAGTTGGATGTTTGGAAATGTTGGAGCACAGCAGTGTGATATCTTCACCTGGCTGGACCTCCACAGTCTGAGACTCAGAAACTGAGACAGAGATCCAGCCTGAAACAAACAGCAGACAAGAGATTTATTCCTGAGCATATAATGCAACAGTTACTGTAATAAGGCAACAACAACAATTAATTCAGTTCTAATTTGCCAGTTTGAATTCTGGTAGGTTACTGGTTACATGGTGCTGCGAAAAATCAAGTGCCATTACTTACTGAGTTGTTTTCCCTGATCCTTTCACTAAGCATCTGGGTCAGATTTCTTCTCCAAATCCTCTCTGCTCTGTGTCTTTTTACTGGTGGTTTAATTTGTAAACTCTTGGGAATAATCTTGCTCTGCCTGCATCTTAGATTAAAACGGAGATGGTTCCTGTGGTCTGCTAATTTCCTGGCTGTGTTTTCGAGTTCCCGAACCAGATCCAACCTTCTTCTTGTAGCCATTGGTTGGATCTCTTTTTGAGTTTTTGATATGCGGTTGTGTCTTCAAGAAGGTTGTTGACCTCGGTTTCATAATCGGCTGTGTTCAGTGCAGCGACCCTTGTCTGCTGGTAGAATGTTTATGCTGTGATCCAATCTGATCCAAGTTTACCACAGTGTATTAGCACCTTGGTCACACCAATCATATGCTAATCAGGTACTTAACAGTGATGAGGGAGGTGCAGCCAGAAAACAATAGGTCTGATTACTGATTACTGGGCCATCATGGAAACAATTAGGTCAGAGTAATCAAAAGATACTCAGGTAGACTCCTTCCTGAGGGCAGGGCTTAAGTAACATAGAGTAGCTTAAATTTCTGAGTTCCCGGTCCATTTTTCACAATTGAGAATGACTTCCAGATGGGAGCCGAAACTTGACTAAAGAGGCATGTTTTTTTTTAGAGGGATGGCAATGTTGGTTGGTCGGTTGGTCAGTCTGTCCACCACTTTGGTCCTGAAATAGCTCAACAACTATTGGATGGATTGCCATGCAATTTTGCACATTAATGGTCCCAAGATGATGAATCATAATGACTATGTAGATCCCCTGACTGCAGATCCCCTGATTTCTTGCACCATCATGAGGTTGACCTTTGTGGTTTTGAGCGAGATATCTCAGCAACTACTGGATGGATTATCATGAAATTGTATGACCCCTAACACTGATATTGTGACCATGTTAGCATGCTGACGTACCTAGCTTAAAGCCTTGCTGTGTGTAAGTACAGCCTCACAGAGCCACTAGCATGCCTGTAGACTCTTTGTCTTGTTTAACACCAACATTCTCCTTTATGCTGCTGTTTGTGCTCTTGATTATGAGAATACTAGTTACTCTGCTTCCTGCTTTCTTACGATGCAGGTGCTTTGCTGCTTGCTCTTGCCTCTGCTTGTATTTTTTTGCTGATATTCTTGGGGATTTTTTCTGCTAGAAATTATGAGCAGCGGCTCCTAGATACTTCTAGATAAATCATTGAGACTATCATTTATTTAGATAAAGTAGGATATCCTATGGGACTTCCACACACTGCTACAAAAGATTACAGTGCTGGAAACCAAATTCCACTGGTTAGAAGTGAACAAGGAAGTGAATGGACCATGTGGGAATGAAACTACTTTACCATGGACTCAAAACAGTAGACAAGAGCATGCTAACACACAGCTAATTAGCACCAACAAGACTAAGACTAAAGCCTCAAACTCATGGGTCACTTTGCTGTAAAAGATGTAACAAGCATGTGCTTTCCCAAGGATATGGTCTCTGACTTGGCAGAAAGAATCCTGCATATCGTGGCTACACATCCAACTGTGAAAAACATCATAGTGCACATAGGGACCAATGATGTTGTGAAACAACTCTCTGAAGTACTGAAACAAGACTGTATTGATCTGTTGAACACACTCAGCTCCTTGAATGCTGAGATGTTTATCAGTGGCCCTCTGCCACCGGTCATAAGAGGAGTTGAGAGATTCAGCAGATTGTTGGCACTGCATTACTCTCAACTACATGTAGGCCTACCGTCCATTCAGTGCACTTTATTGACAATTTCAACTTTTTCTGGGACCGCAGACATCTTTTTAAAGCAGATGGACTTCACCTTAACAAGCCAGGAGTAAAATTGTTCATTTGTAACCGATTTTACTTCCTGCTTCAACCATCTGTTCCCTCTACCAGGACAAGAGACAAGAGGAATCAAAACAAGAAGAAGATATAACACAACGTGACAAAAGTTGAACCTTGAAAGAGAGCCACCTCAGCCCCCGCCTGAAGAGAGCTTTAATCATGAGAGATATAAGAGCTGAGAGGAAGAGTCTCCACAGAAAAACATTTGCATTTATAATTTAGAACTGAGAAGTGTAAGGCATTCCTTTTTCTCTGACATTGTTGCCAAAAACAATAATAATGCACGTGTCTTGATTGCTAGTGTCGACAGGCTAACAAACCCTCCTGTGTCGGTAGCCTCTGAACTTCTGTCCACCAGGTCCTGAAATGAATTTGCGTCCTTCTTCACTGACAAAATTCAGAAAATTAGACAGGCAGTCGGTGCCTCCATATCAGGCACAGGATATGTGTTGTCCCTGTGTCCACTTAAAGGTACAATGTGTAATTGCAAAAAGAGTGCGTGAGTGTCATTAAAAACCCTGAAACCCATGGGGGCGTTATACGCTCCCAAATATCATGTTGTTTAGAGCATCATTACGCCTCAATGGGTTAAGCTCATAGACTGTATATATAGATGGACGAATCGTCTCCACTTCCTCCCCATAGACTATAATGAAGCCAAAATACCAACTATATCAAAACATAAGTTTGTATCTCTGCAGAACGGAGACTTTGAGAGGGCATGGTAACTGTCGGTCATTTTTTAATTCGGCCAATCAGAGGCTAACATTCCACTGTCGATCAAAAACGAATTTCACCAATATGCCACCTGAACCAGTTGTCAGTCAGTTTTTAATCATCTTTCTCAAAGGAGAAGGGGGAGGTTCAACACAAAGAACGAGATACTACAGGCTGTGTGCAGTAAACACTAATCTCTAAACTCTAATATATTCATGGATATTAATAAAATTATTAATGTTTTCAAAATAGTTTATGGTGTATTAACACTAGAAGTGCCAGAATTCCATAACTCCTAGAATTGCCGTACGCGGTCATTTTGACCGCTCGATTCCAAACTCTATATTCTGCAGTGATAAATACCTAAATGGGAGATTAATGCAGTTAATGTGTTTAACTGCAAAGAACGGTACATAGGTGAGACTAAACAGCCACTTCACAAAAGACTATCAGCACAGATGACACGCTAACTCGGGATTGCAGAGCGCCGTGCATTTGCATCTAAAAGCTACAAACCACACATTTGAATACAGTGAGGTGAAGATTCTAAGTAGAGAGAAAAGTTGGTTTGAAAGAGGAGTCAAAGAAGCCATTTTTGTGAAAAAAGAAAACCCCTCTTTGAACAGAAATGGTGGTCTGAGATTCAATCTGCCCAACGTTTACCACAGTGTATTAACACCTTGGTCAAGCCAATCATATGCTAATCAGGTACTTAACAGTGATGAGGGAGGTGCAGCCAGAAAACAATAGGTCTGATTACTGGGCCATCATGGAAACAAAGAAGGTCAGTTTCAGTTGAAACTAGGCAGGGTAAACAGCAGACACTCAGGAAGATTCCTCCCTGAGGGCAGGGCTTAAGCAACACAGAGTAGTTTAAATTTCTGAGTTCTCAAACCATTTTCACAATTGAGAATGACTTCCGGATGGGAGCCGAAACGTCTTGAATTTGAAAACATTGTCCAGATGACTACGACTGAAACCTTTTCTACGATGGAACACTCCTGGACGAATGAGGGACTACACCGTCTTAATCAATAACTTCACTTTAGTCTAATCTAAACACAATATGCATACAACAATCAGCAAGCACATAAGGTATGTGTGTATGTAGAGGTGTGGGTGTGTGTTTCTGTGTGGAATAATAGAGGGTGCTAGGCGGCAGACGTGACCACGTGGGTGGTCGCCATGCACAGAGCCAAAATGGCAGGTAGACCCGCAAACCTCAAACAAAGGGGACAGAGGGGAAAAGGAGGACAAGCTCTAATTGTCCTCAAGATAGCGGGCAGCTTAGCTAGCTATGCTTACATGCTGTCTGGGCATATAAGATGTTTGTGTAAGTGTATATGTACGTGTAAAGACGTGTGGGTTAGTGGAGAGGGAAGAGAAAGAAAGCACACAGAGTTAGGCGCAGGAAACCTCAAATGCTGTGGCAAAGTGCAATACCTGTCCCTTTTTCACACAGTAACCCATCGTTCATTCCCCAGCCGTGTTACTGGACTTTGGTCTGATAAAGTAGTTATTAGCTTCCTCAGTGGCTAAAATAACACAGTTAACATGTTATCCAGTGGAGTTTCTCTCAGGCTTGGATCCTGACGTGGCCGAGTCTGCACTGTCGGTTTCCACGGCGAAACTGTTCCTTCGAGGGGCAGCAAAGGGAAACAGCAGTCAACTTTTAGTGGGGAGAGAGAGAGGCTCAGTGGCGTTTTTTCTCTCTCTCTCTCTCTACTGTAAATCCATTTCTCTTCCTTCTGCAAGTACAGGATCATTAGGGGGAATAACGCTCAGGATCCAAAAGTGTGTTCAGCAAACACAAAACGGTGTGTCGCTTGTCCAGCGAGTTAAAACTTCCTAGGAAAATAAAAGTTCAACGTTGAAGCGTCTCCTGAAGTGACCAAGGTCACAGTGGAAAGACGACGAGCAGTGTTTTGCGGCAGGCTTTATAGAAGTGATGACGTCATAGCTGTACGCCAGGATTCCCTACGCTGTGGCTAGTGTCTTGTCCAATAGGAATCCAGTGTTTGGATTCAAGCTCAAATTATCACATCTGAATGTGAATTAACAGCGCTGTTTTTTTGTCTGGTCTTAGCCTAGCCTTAATTTTTTCCAACTTGGCTGCTGTCTTTGTCTCCCCACACATGGTGAGGCCCAACACAGATACAAAGATACAAAGATATGGCAAAAAAGACATTTAATGCAGCTGAGGCATTGGAGCGTATTTTTCAAGGTGTGCATTTTAAACAAGGCTTTGAGTAATTATTACTGATTATTACAGTACAATAGTAGTTTTATTTGTTTACTTTCATATGTTATAGTGTGTATACTGATGAGGTGGGCCACTAACAGAGTGGAAGGAAAAGAATAGGAAAGGCTGTCACCACCTGACCAACCACAAATATCCCCGCCGCGACCAGGAAGAATACCCCATTCTGTTGCAAGGTATGCCAGATGCCCTCTGTGTGCAATTGTGGACAGGAACTACAATGATGCCTATCATATTTAGGGATATGCATTGGCAGGGAAAACAATGACAATTCCTGGCCAAAAACATGACTCATAAACACATGAAGCTAGAATCTTCAAACCACTTCTAGCACAATCCAAACAAATGTGTGCAACTTTCTATGTTGAATATATAATTCGCTATTATGGTTTGAAGTGCTGTTTTCAATAAAATAAATAAAAACTCAAGTTCTAGTTTTTTGTATAGAAGTCTTTATTGAGTGACATATATCATTGTCTGAAGTTGTGCTGATTCTGGGAATGATGAAATTTAATGATACTGTAATGATACTGTAAAAATAATATATATAATTTAAAAGGCAAAACACAAAGATATGCAAAAACGGAAAGGTCTTAATGTGGCACAACACTGCTACTAACTAGCAGCAGGGTAAGAATACGCAAAATTCGACCAAACTGCTGAAAGTCTGAACTTTTACTCTCCTGTTTTTTTTCTTTTTATGGGAGCAGTACTCTTGTACTCTGAGAATAGCAATGCCTTTGATGTTTGTGCTCATGGCTGACGTCTTCCTGTGGACTTTATTTTTGACTCATACAGACAATGTCTGTCACCACAGGGGGTTGGTTCTAAATACAGCAGCTACTTACGCCGTGTATGCTGACTGATAGACAATGTTTAGTTAGCTAGCGTTAGCTGTAACATTATTCTCTGTAACATCGCTGATGCCATGTCATCTATGTTTTGTTGTTCACATCCCAAAGTTAATCCAGCCAGCGGTGGGAAAAAAAAAAAAAACTCGAAAGGCATCATGTATCAAGTTATCCCACAACAATCAAGCAGCCATGACAGTGATCTCTCTCTACGACTAATAACATGATCAACATCTTCTTCATAATCATTCAAGGCGTTGTCTGTCAGGAAGATCGTCCATGAGTGTAACAGTGGGTTAGAATAACTTGTGAAGCCTGGCTGTATGTGTGCGGTTTGTGTGTTAACAGAGTCTCTAAACACCATGTAGTGGTCAGAAATTGGAATCAGAATCAGAAATAAATGTAAAAAATGGTTTTGGTCACTGAAAAAACAATATATAAAAGCTGAAAGAAAACAACAACACTGTGGTTAGTGCACTTTGGTTTTGCATTGCTGCTAGAACCATTTAAGGCAATGCAAAGGCAGAGTGCAGTTAACTACATGTTTGGAGTCAAAGGTCAAATCAGCCGTCATGGTTTTTGGGCATAAAAATTACCTCATGAATACATGTACAATTAGTGCAATATCACGTATATACCTATAACCCATTTGGCTGGCCAGTTAAATATTTTAAAGCAATTTTTCTCAGTTTTACCCTTTGCGTAGTTACTGCAGTTAGGCTTTGTAGGTACCTCACTTGCTGCTCCCTCCACAGACACGTTGAGAGAAACATGAGTGAAAAAATATATGAACATTATTGAAAATGTATTTTTTGCCAGTGAGTCCTTCCACCCGACCCACACACAAAAACAAAACAGTAGATTAATATGATAAATCATCAGCTTCCACTCTGAGCTGCAGTTCCAGTTGTTTCCTGAATCTATCTGGTGGCAGCATACACAACATTTGGCTCCAGCTCTCTCTCCGGTGCAGGCCTGCGGTGTCTTTTTGCTTTTGCCTGGAAACTTAGAGCTGCATAGTTCAGGTCATCTGAGCCCAGATTCTGTAAATCAGTCATTTTATTATTCAAAATGTTTGCACTTTAAATTCAAACCAAGAAAAACTGATGTTTTAAATTGACGTTGTTCAAATGACAATAGTATATGGGCCAGATTGGCTCGCATTCGCTCACATTCTGAGTAAGCCAGATACTAGCAAAATCACAAATTTAGCTAGAAAATGCTGTTATTTTTCAAGTTAATGACCTCAACTGTTTGAAGATGTTAGCTGAAATTACAGTTTAAAAGTATGAATTAATGGGGATATTTTTGTTAAAGAGGACTATAATGACTGCCTTTCTGAATTTGCTGTTTGATGCCACCTGCAGCAGCTCAGGACAAAGATCATTAACAGACTGTGTTTAAATGCAACTTTAAAACCACAATATACAGTTTATATAAATAAATTGTGGGTTCACCTTGTTTCTTTCTGGCTGTGGTTCTTCATTCACAGCTAAATGGCAAAAGACAAACGTCTGATTAGTTATTTATTACTGACCATATACTTTGCTTTAGATTTGTACATCATGTTGGTACAATTTACAAGAGGCTGGGTAAAAAATCTAAATCTACTATACCTGTCTGAAGTTTCCTGATTTTAACAGCCAGAACAATGACGATTATAGTGAGGAAAACAGCCAGACCACCCAGGATCACGCTCAGTAGGTTTTTCATTCCATCAGGCTCCTCTACAAGAAATATTATAGAATTACACTCAGTTTTTTAATCTGGTGGCTTTAGACATGGTTAAGATTGAAATGACTGACTCTATGGTAACTTGCACAATGTAACAAATCTTAAGAGAGGAAAGGAGAACCTTACTTTCAGCCTTAAAATCCACTTCATCAGATTCACCATTACCTTTAAACAAAGATGGAGGTTAAATCATTTGACACATATTGGTTTCTTGTTTGTCTTTATGCTGTTTTCATACTACTGTGACAATACATTAGAGATATACCGTAAATATGATGAGAAAAAGAGATCTTTAAAAGAGGTAAGGCTTAACAACAATCTTACCTTGAACATTTAAATATGTTGCACTGGCAATGACTGTATGTTTGTTTATGTAAAATCCACAGAAATACAGTCCAGAGTCAGATAAATCCACTCGCTTGATTTTAAGAAAAACTGTGGAGACGTTGGCGCTCATTGCAAATTTTCCATTTTGAAATCCATCACAGAATGAAGCTTCGCTACCAGACTCGTACATAGAGGAGATACAGCTGGGCTTGGTTCTGTTGATCAGTCTGAACCAGTCTGTCTGAGTTGGATGTTTGGAAATGTTGGAGCACAGCAGTGTGACATCTTCACCTGGCTGGACCTCTACAGTCTGAGACTCAGAAACTGAGACAGAGATCCAGCCTGTAACAAACAGCAGACCACAAGAGATTTACTCCTCAGCTGATAAAGCAACAACAATACCTCTAAATGAGTTCAATACTAACTCATTTGCAAGTTTTAAAAAAGTTTATAAATAAAGGTTATTCTCTTTGTTATCCAGTAACCCGGATAACAAAAAGAATAGAATTGTATTTTCTGCTCAGAATAATTCAGTGCCTGTACTTACTGAGGCTGCAGAGAAGAAAAGCTGTTATTAAGGTGAAGCTCCTCATTGTGCGTAAACCGTGTCATGGCAAGTGCACTTATATCAGGCTTTCATTGGAAAGGGGCGGGTATTGAATAGTTCAAGCAAAGAAGCTCAAACCTTTCACCACCAAATATCTGTACCTGATGCCATTTGAGACAAAACATGCCTCAAAGAATTTCAGATAAGTAATAATTCCTCTGTCTCTCTTACAGTTTTATACAGCCACCATGGAAGGTGTCCTCAACCTTATCTGTAACAGTCTGATACAACAGATCAGATATTCAGACATTCATAAATCACATGCAAGTTTGTTGTTATTCAGCTATATTCAAGTATGCAGTTGAACAAAATGTTGTTCCTCTCCGTGGACAAGGTGCACAGAAAAGCAACACAATAATACAGACAAAACAGTTACCAAATAAGCAAGTCCCTGTGTAATGTAAAAACAAAAACAAATGTACAACTGCACATCATAAATGCATCATTAGATAATAAAATAAAAAAAACGTATGTATTAGCTTAAGACTAACAGGAGCGTGATTACAAACAGCAGCAGCAGTGACATTTCAGTTTCCATACGAAGTGAAGCTGCTACGGTGCTTTCTTGGCATAGCTAATCGGCAGAATAGGTCATTTGCCACTGACTCCCAAAATGACATATATGACCGTTGGAGAGTACCAGCGACAGGCGTACCGGACCTTCGTCGTTATGATTACGTAAATTAAGTTGTGTCACATGACTTGGTTAGGTTTAGAAAAAGATCATGGTTTGGGTTAAAATAAGTGCGTTACATACATAAGTAAAGTTACATAAGTAACGTAAGTAAGTCACGTGACATAATGTAAGTCACGAGACGTTACGTAAGTCACGTAAGTCATTAAAATAAGTCAGCGTTGACTTTTGGTCTCACACAGGACACAAACTGCGGTCTCACAGGTGAAAGTTCTGTGTTTGACCCATCCAACCACCCTGGCCTCCTCCCTACATGGACTTTGCCGCTTTTTGTACTACCTCACCTGACTTCCTCCTTTGCTCCTCTCATAATTACTCTGTGCCACTAGAGGTCGCCGCCTAACAAAAAACATAAATATAGGTCGTTATAAGCTGCTTGCACAGACGATCTATACGGCAGTATTTTTTGGGAGGACGGTCTGGTTCAGAACCCAGAGAGGGGGGGGGGGGGAGGTGTTGACCACATGGATAGAACAAACGCTGTCACTGACAGCACTTAAAGTACCCACAGCTTCTTTTATCAGACCCAGAGGTGTCATTGTGCATGTACACACATTCTGTATGTGCAATCAGGTTATCCTCCAAGATCATTATCTCCTTCTCTAATCAACTGAATGACTGTACTATAAAGGTATTGCATAACCAAAAGTGCAGGGAAAATCACATCTGACTCCTGCGCACCACATATTTCAAGTTGTCGCCTCTAGGAGGCACTACAGATCTCTGTCTACCAAAACATTCTGCTCTAAAAACAGTTTATTTCCCACTGCAATAAGTACTTTGAGCTCCACTTCTTAAATCCATTAATACCTCTGCATTATGCAGTGTGTTACATGGATATGCGAAATGTCTTCCTGCTTGTTAAAACTGTAGTTTGAGTATGTGTTATACACTTTGTATGTTATTACTGAAGTTGTGAACTTAGTTTTCCTAACATGCTGCACCAAAAACTAATTTCGTTAACCTTGGCCTTGTAGTCATTCAATGACCCCTCACTCAAAAATGTATTTTGCTTATTGTTACCTCAGTTAGATGTTTGAGCTTCGCTGTGCAGAATGAAGGCTGTGTCAAACTCTGCTGAAGGGGGACAGTTTCTCTGTGCTCACCTTAAATGTCAGTTAAGACGTGTAAAGTGCGAGCATGGTTTTGTGACATCACAGCTAGTTTGAAAGCCAATCATGGTCCAATATGTAACTTACACAAGTGTTCAGGCACCCAGTGCAAACACTGAAAATTAACTTTTTTAGTGAAGTAGGCAACATCTTGTGTCCAGCAGTTAAACTTTTGAAATGTAAAATATCTGCATATTCATAGTTTTTTTAGTTTTGTTTCACTTTTAGCAAAAATTTAACTATAGGCAATCTTTAAGTTAAGTAATAAAAATATCTGTTTTATGTCACAAAATATTCATAAGAAATAAATAATAAACAAGTATAATAATTGTAATAGAAGCAAATTGAATATTTTATGAAGCCTCATAGCCACTCTATAAAGCCTTCTTACTGTAAAAAACCAACCAAAACATTTAATGGTATTATGGTATTACTGAATTACTAAAGAACGTAAACAATTTCATAATGGAGCTTTTTGATACCACATGACAGAAAATAAAGTTGCATAGCTTTGCTGCTACATTTTTGTTACAGAGTAAATGTCTGCCCTGACAGTGTGGCAAAGTAGAATAACCTGGATTTTACGTGTTCTGTCATTTTCTACTGAGGCCAAGACGGATGTTAAAGTGTCACACAGTTTGACCCTCTTAGCAACCAATCAAATGTAACCACATTTTTAAGCTGAGGTCTGCTCTTTCTCATCGCTCAGTTCTTGAGACCTCTGAGATGATGCACCTGTATATGATCCTCTGTGGAGTATGTAAGTGCCTTACTATTAGATATATTCAGTGTATGATTTTAATTAATGCTTAAAATTGAATGTCAGCTTATGTTTCTATAATATCATGTCTTTTTGATATCTACAGTAGTTCGTCTGTCTGCAGTGATTCAGTCGGCAGCAGTCAAACAGGACACTGGGGTTATATCCGCCACTGTTGGGGACAATGTGACTTTACATTGCTTCTATGACAGCCAAGTGGCGATGCACTTCTCCTGGTACCAACAAACCTTAGGAGGTGGACCTGAGCTTGTGTCAAGTATTTACAAATATGATAAATTATCCAAAGTCTTCCACTGGATGGAGAAGAACCCTCGTTTCTCTGTGCAAAGGAAGGAAGGGATGAATCATCTACACATCTCTGACGTCCACCTCTCCGATTCAGCTACATACTTCTGTGGAAGCTCACACTCCAACATAGTGGAATTTGGAGAGGGAGTCTTTCTAAGTGTCAAAGGTATTGTGCTTTTATTTTTCATTGTCTTTCACTGTAGATTGTAGAGATTAGCATTTCAAATAATCTGATTTAAGTTTTTTTGTTTTTAAATCACGTGAAGTATTAGCAAAATTGCCGTGTTCATTTGCTTGGACGTTAGATCAAAATTATAGTGTTTAAATAAGTAAATATGCACCAGAGATTATAACGCTTAGTTTTAGGCATATACCTTTCATAAGGCTTATCGTTTTCAGTTATATTTTCACAGACAAATTATTGAAAAAAAGGCTAATACTCAAATTAAATACATAGAAATAATGCGATTTAATACAAAGAAAAATGTAAGACCCTAAATATATTATTTTTCCAAAACTGAAATATAAGAAAAGCCATTTAAAAAAAAAAAGAAAAAAAAAGGCTACAACCGATTCTCTGACCATTTTCTCTGTGGATTGTAGAAGCCAACCTCAAGAAAATAGTCCAGGGGCCAGCATCTGAGACCATCCAGCCAGGAGGCTCTGTGACTTTCAACTGTACAGTAAACACTGGGACCTGTGATGAAGGACACAGTGTTTACTGGTTCAGACATGGATTCCGCCAAGCAGTGCTTATTACACTCGGAGATGGGTGTAAACCCGTCTCTACACCAGGGCCTCCTGCACAGAACTGTGTCTACCATCTGCAAAAGACGAACCTGAGCTCCTCTGATGCTGGAACCTACTACTGTGCTGTTGCCTCCTGTGGGGAGATACTGTTCGGTAATGGAAGCAAGCTGCTCATCGAAGATGATGTTGAAGACCAAATGGCACAGATGAGAATCTTAATCTGGCTCGCCATAGTTAGAACTGGGCTTCTCTTGTCCTTTATAACTATTTGTCTCTTGTTTTACAACAATAAGTGCTGGTGAAGTCCTTAATGCAGAGTTTGGCTCTCTTGTTCACTTAGTTAAGAATATATTTTACAGTTAAATGATATGTTATCACAAATGACACAGAATGAATACCAATGTTAGACATAATTTTGTTGTTTGGCTGTATTACACTTTTCTTCATTAAAGCAACTTTGACAAAGCTGTTGTCTCCTCGCACAGTGTCATTATTTAGTAATAGGATTCATAACATCTGTTATTATTGCTCACAAGCTGTGTGCGGTTAAACACAAAGAAACACACTGTGTTGTGGAGCATCAATTAACTTCTGCTTCTAAATATATAGCTAGATCACAAAAATAGGTTCCTGTGATCCTCTGAAAGTCGTGCGACAAATTGAAGACATCCTGCTTGAAACCACCTACAAACAACCAAACCAAACTTACTTACAAAAGTATAGAAAGTTCTCTTCTTTTACGGACGACCACAAGATTGCTTTAAAAAGACTGTTACACCGAGACTGAAAGGTGTCTGAAAGGCCTGTTTTATGTGACAGGTGTGAAAAAAAAGCACAGAAACACTTTACTGTACTATACAAATATCTTTTTTATGGTAATAAAGATGATTAAGTATTCTTAAGAGGCAGATCCCAGATAATAAGAAACTAATCATTAAATGTTGCCTCATTAGCATAGTAACAATATCATTCAAGATTGGGTTTTTGGATATTAATTAATGTTCTCTCCTTGCAAGGAAGGAGAGAACCATGACGTGTTACATTTATTTTTATTTAATTATCCAGGAAATGTAGATGGGCTAGACATTTTCAGCAGTCTATTTAAAAAAAAAAAAAAAAAAAAAAAAAAAAAAAGTTTAGTTTTTGGTAATGACAAATTTTAAACAAATGCAAATGAATGTGATAAAAAAATATCAGGCGTTTGGAGATGGCAGTAAAATAAACAAATATGTGCCAGTCCAGGCAGGGTTAAACTGACGGTTTTCACATGTGACTGTCAATAGCCAGATGTTTTGAAAAGCTACTGAGCGTGGTCGGAACTCACATGAGAAAACGTTGATTTGTGAAAGATATGATTGGCGGTGTCGCTACATCCGTAAACATCCTGCCTGATCGGTGCTGCGCTGTCATAGTCAGCCACCATGCCCGTACGACCTCTGCAGGCTCTGGTGTGCTTTCCTCTCCTTGTGTGTCCTCTGTTTGTCTCGAGATGTATGTGTGTGTATGTATGTGTGTGTGTGTGTGTGTGTGTGTGTGTGTGTGTGTGTGTGTGTGTGTGTGTCTTCTGGTCTGACGCCCATTACTCATCAGTCTCCACAGCATAAATACCTGGCTCTTCCACATGTCTCCCCACACTTGTACGACATCTACGTAACGGCTCCCTTCTTGACTAAGTGACTTACTATTGTAGTTCTTCCTAGTTGTCTCATTTTTGTGACTTTGGTTTGCTTCTGCCTCAGAACAACTCGTCGCCGGTGATCGCAGTCACGGTCTCCTCCCGGATCTCTGCCAACCTGTTTGCCTGTCTCATCTGCCACGCTATCCCTGCCAGCTACACCGCACGTGCCCCTACCACGCGGATCCGGTCTACTCCACTCTACGGATCCACTGCCGGGCCTACACGAGCCAGGCCGGAACACACCTCCCCAGCCTCCATTCCTGGATCTTCGCAGTCAGCCCGGGATCGGACTTACCGCCTCCTCTGGGGCTACAGAAGACGCCGCCGGTTCTACCACTCTGGAGAAGTGCTATCTCCAGTCATCTCCTACTGTTAAAATAAATACTGACTTACCACTAAACAATCTCATTGTGTTCTGCATTTTTGGGTTCTCGGATCGTGCATTACGACATGCGCATGTGGAACTCTCAACAGAGATGAGAAGGAAGCGAGATGGCTCACTCGTTAGCTACTTCCATACACTATATATGTAGGTTACTTATTTTGTCATATATCAGGTTGCTTCTGGGCTGGATGTGGCCCGCGGGACGCCACTTGAATAGGCCTGCAGCGACTATCCAGACCAGCTGTTCTTTAAAGTAAAGTAGTATTCTTCTCCGGACATGCAGATTCACAAGTGAGAATATACAGTAACCCAAATATGTAAGCACAATGTCTGTTTTAGTTCAAATTTTTGTTTCTTCAAAAACTGAAAGCCACCACATTTACTGTGTATATGCAGTTTTATTTGGAATTACAATGATTCACACAATCAGCACATTTACAGTTATAAGTAGCACTGCAGTAAAGTGCAATAAAATAACTAAAAATGAAGGTCGCAGGTTGTCTTTAGTTTTATTGATGAATAACTAAAACTCAGTATTCTACATACTAAATATTAATTTAGTTCAATTTGGCTGTGTTTACATCCAACACTGATGTCACTACTGCTAAATCTGTGATGGATATATTGGTTTGTTTAAGCCTTTGCATGAGTTTAGCTCTGTAATAATCCTACAAAGAATATTTTTTTCTGTAATTGTCTCACCACTAATGAAGCTCAGCGTAAGTTCAATCAGGAAGGCTAGTATTCATGCCTCATTCATTCACATCTCTCTCTCTCTGTCTCCTCTGTGTCTCTCTCTTCCCTCTTCTCCAATCAGCTGATATGGGCGTATACTCTTTCAGTAACCAACCAGATTTTGCCTCGATCTCCTTCAAGCCAATCATGTTGCTGCTGTCGAACTTAAATATGTCTCCTCTCTGCTCGCTGTCAGCTGCTGTGCGGAATCGTTGTGACTCACCTCCAGTTCCTCACATCATCAAGCTCGTCAGAAGTCCACTCCTCATCACATCAGATCTTCAACCATCGTTTCACCACCTCCACCAAGGCCTGGACTCCATCAGGGGGGAATCCTGTACTATTCACGGCTTTACTACCCCCACGAGGATGTCACAATGGAGTCTAATTGCCAAAGACTCTTCACATTTTTCATCTTTATAGTGTACATGTCAATACATTTCACTCATAATGAAGTCTCTCCTTATTTAATTAAATTCAACCAACCCAGTTATGATTGTGTATCACAATGATTCTGCTTTACTCCATCATGTTGTTCCCCGTGTTGTTGTCAGACTGGACTACATGCTGAGACCATTATTATTGACAAACTACAGTCATTCGCACCAACAGGCTTTTATTCCGCATATACTGAACAAAACCATATGTGTATGGTCATGCAAGACTAGGCTTGTCTTGGTCTTGTTTATTTTTAATTTGCAATTTTTAATTATCTAAAAATGTAACTTTTAAAAGACAAATGAAAGTACAATACTGAGAAGGTAATCAATTGGTTATATTAATAAACAAGGTTAAACAATAAAGGTGAACGCAGCAATTTAAGAATTTCATTTAATTTAAAAATACCAAGGTGAGTCATTAGCGTTGTACGCATTTGAATTATTTCTTTTGTAAATTATTTCAACTCATGATAAAGTTGCTGTGTGTAAAATGATCATACACAATGGGAGTAATGATTTAGAAAATATTTTAAAACTCAAAAATACAAAATAATCTCTTTCTAACCTCTATTTTATTGAACAAGTCACTTTTGAAAACATAATATCAGACCACATTGCCAGAAGCCATCATATTGTTTCAGTTGGAAAGCTGGAAGCAAATAACAATAATAGCAAAGTGATTGCTGCCACCCTGGAATCTTTATTTACAAGTCTGTCAGTCCTGTTGACAGAACCTGACATCAGAATAAACTACAGTGTCTTGACTGTTTTTCAGCGGAGCTGGTCTGCAGGAGGAGCCTCTGGGAGCTGAACACACTGCTGCATAGACAACTGCATCGCCAGTCTGAAAGTCATGAAAATGCAAATATTTAGTTCTTGTTCCGAACATTTGGACAGACTATGCAGGAGCTCCTGCATAGACCTTATTAAGTTAGCATGTGGTACTGGGTGCTTGTGACAGAGAAATGCTTTATATTAAACTACATTAGAACGTTTAAAGGTATAGAACTGAAATTGTAATCAAAAACAAACCAAACAGGGCAATAAAAGCTAAAAGAAACAAATGAATTACCTGACTGCCTTCAAAAGATCCATCGCTGGATCTGGATGCTGCTGAAAACAAAGATAACTACTGTCAATGCTAGTAACGGCATAAAATAATTTTTATTTAATTATTTAATTTTAATTCAGATATTCAATATAATACATAGTTATACATACGTGTGGGATTTTTCTGGTGTTTTTTGCAAAGCGTCCATACAAGTAGAAGTGTCACCATCCCAAGAACGGTGTTTGACAGCATCAGCGCGATGACAGTTGGACTCAGATCAACTGATTTGGTGAAGGCAATGTCTCCTTAAAACATATGCCAATGGACAAACAGTATTTAATTTAGATTTTGAAAACAAACTTTTTCATACTCTCTTGTAAATGACCACAAACATTTACTACATAAATCTTACTTACTTACAGGAGAATAAAACTTATTGATACAGCAGATTTTCTTGGACTGAAATCTTCCACTTATACTTTTACTGTCTTACTGTGAATATTAATCCTGGTCCCATTTCCAAACAGTATCTGTCCACATGAAGTCACAACACAGCAGTAGTTTCCAGCATCATCAGAGCTGAGGTTCCTCATGAGAAGGTTGTACACACAGGTAGGTTCTCCGCTCTCAGTCCTCTGGCAGATGCCGTTCTTACTTCCAGAGGAGTAAATCATTTCTGGAGCAGAATGATCCGAGTTCTTCAGCCAAAAGACACCAGTGTGTTCTGCTGCACAGTGGCCAGTGTGAACAGAACAGCTGAGAGTCACGGAGTCTCCTGGCTGGACTGACTGAGACTCTGGCTGCTGGGCGACAGAGTCACTGATCATCTTTGCACCTTGGGAAGAAAATCAAAGAAGAATAATCATTAGCATTATGCTCACATCCAGCTCAAATTACATAAATATCATTAAGAATGCATGAATAATTAACTACAGAGAATACATACCTTTTATCATCAAAAAGGTTCCTTGTCCAAACTGAATGTTGTCTAAGTTCATCACTCCACAGTAGTATGTGCCAGTGTCTTCCCACATTGTTGCAGATATGGTCAGATGACTGCTGATGCTGTCAGATATTACTGAATAATGGTGAGATTGATCTTTAAATGTTGTCAGATTATATAAAGTATCTGTAGAGGCCACCAGTTGTAGTCTCCTGCCAGTGTTTAGTTTGTACCATACCCTAGTTCTTACAGCGCTATGAATGTGACATGTAATAGTAACTGTGTGTCCTAGCTCCACTGCTTGGAAAGGAGCAGCCTGAGAGATGTCACTTAACAGTACTTCACCTGAAAGAAACCGAAAAAAACAAGGAGCCTAAATAATACAATCACCTTGATGTGTGTAAATCGGCATAAAAAGATCTCACAAGTGGATTTTTTTGTTACTTACACACAGACAAGAGCAGGGAAATACTCAGAAGACACACCATCATCTTCTTTGCTTGTATCCCCATCTTCTACACAGCAGGTCTGACTTGCTAAAGTGACAGCAGTCTCAGATTCAACATGCAGGACCAACTGGTGCGGAAGCATGTCAAATCTGTCAGGTATCTGATTGGTTCATCTGTTTTTTAACTAGCCTCACCTGATTGGCTGCTTGGTAAATCAAATCAAAATCATTTTGCTCACAATGGATCAAAAAAACCAACAAGTCTTCACAGTTAACATAGCTCTAGCAGAAGTTTTTTTTACATCAGCTGAGGATCATCATGTGTTTCTTACTGCCTCATATGATTACGTTTGCCTTCATGTTTCCATGTCCTATACACCTGACATGTGACCTGACCACTCTGCCAAAGAAAAACCAAACCAAATATAAGTGACAAAATTTGGAAATACAAGAAATTAAAATAACAAAATTATTTATTCTCAGTTCACTAAAACTGAAGTCAACTTAAGCAAACTCCAAATAAAACTCCAAAAACTGAAGGCAGATTGCTGAAGTAACAGAAAATCTAAACAAATCTCTGATCTGTGATGTGGTGTTGGTGTTTCCTTAGGTGCCAATGTCTTTATTTAACAGTTTTTTTTACTCTTCTTACTTAGTGTTGCTGCTGTGTTACTGTCGTCCTGGTAGTTCACATCAAGATGACCAGATGATTCTCAGCAGCATTGGCAATTAAATTATAGATAGTTTAACTAGCTGAAAAGTGGCAGCCTCTGTCGACCTCTTCACCTCCATTTAACACTAGATGCTACAGAAAGTCCTCTGGACCCCTTTATGGCAGAAAACTTTGAAAAGTCAACTGTCACAGTACCACACACTTCAATTCCTTTGATTTAAGTTTCAGTTCATATGGAAGGTATGCTGACTGTTGTCAAAAGCGAGTTCAGCTGTTTTCTTCTTGCCCCTATAATGTGTAACAGGAAGGGGTGGAGGTGGGAAGGACCCACATCCTTTTCATACTGACATTTTTGTAAAAACGCACTTGCCCATTGTCTTTTGTAAACTTGAAAGGTCTGTTTCTGTTAGAGGTCTGCACAGATCCAAACAGACGCAAGGATAATTCAATTCAATGACAGTCGGCCCGAACATACACTGATAAAGAGAGAACACCAACACTGGCAACAGCATGATGAGCTATTAATTAACAAGCAGAAATAATGTCCTAAGAATTAATACGTAGTCATAGAAACTAGTTAGTTAGTTTTATGCTTCAAAAACTAATTTATAGGAATAATTAATAATAAATAAATAATTATTATTTTAAAAATCAGTCTAATTTTAGCATTCTGCACCAACAATAAAACATTCTCTAGCCTGAGCGACAGATAGAAGATAATAATTTTCTAACCATCTTTTGTGAATCAAATCCCTAAAAGTAATTGTCGTTTAATAGAATACATTTTTTACATAGGCTTCTGATTTTCAAAAATATTTTTTCCTGCTGTGATTATGATGTACCAAGTTATATGTCTATTACCTGGATCCACTCGAGTATTAGACATACTGACATACAGACCTGAGACCCGTGATAGACCCAGATCCAAACAGAGTGTAATTTGTCGCGGTTTTTCAAAACCGAGTGGCATGATGGCATTCCTTATTATTTTGTCCTGGAACGAAGATACTTTAAAGGGTTATTGGTCTGACCAGCAGCCCAAAGATGTAGCATGTAGATCAAATGTAGCAGATACTCTCTCCTATTGTTTTTCTGCAGGACAATTTCATCAAGAAAGGGGGACTCTTGACTACCAGATGCATAAACCTCTGGAACAAAGACAGACCTCAACATACAATAAGCCAAAACGCTGACCAGTTAACTTGCAAATTAATTATGGGACCTAGACCCTCTTAAGAGCTGAGGAGTCCAACATAGAGACATAAATTTAGCCCTTAGTTGGATCAGTGAACACTCCACTGATTTAATGTGAACAGAAGTGCAGCTGCTTACAACGCGTCATGCTGTATATCTACATGACCAAGACGACCCTTTCGCATTTGTGGAAGCACTCACTGTTGAGATTAAACTAATGGGACATGACCTTTGTTGCATGTCACACATCTCTCTGCAGTAGTGGCTGAGATTTCCTGACTAAAAGCAGCATGTCAGCAGCATAGCAGCAGAAGCTTCAGTCCTCCTTCAGAGGAAGATGCGTTCAGGCACAGTATTGAGCGTCGGTCACCTGTGTTTTGGCAGCACTCAGAGCCAAATAAACAATGAAAGCTTATACTTGTGCTTTGGGTTGCAGTTACGTGCATGAAGCGTGAACAAAATGTGACCCGTCACGCGGCCTGTGTAGACGACTGACAAACACGGCTGAAACGCCTCCTGTGAAGACAAGACGTTAGTCCCCAGCACAGGGTATATCACTTCCCACAATGCACCTGAATACTTTTTATTAGACCCTCCATGTCTGGTAAACGCCCACTTTTTCAAACACCATATGTAAAGTAGTCTTCAAAACGCTAGAAAACCTAGATGACATCATCAGGGTTATTTTCTCAGACTTGACAAAATTCCTCCAAAGCCACAGAAGACATCATACAACACAGGCTGATTAGTGCTGCTCATGATCTAACTGATCTTCATGTAAAAACTGTGTGAGTTCCCCTTTAAATGAAAACTTGAATGCAGTATTTTAGCTAATATTGTGGCATCTCTGCTTCTACCTTAGTAATTGATCTAAATACTTCTTTTACTGCTTATTTCTGTGATCTGCATAGACGTGGATAGGATCCATAGTTCAGATTCAGAGAAGAACTGAGAATCACTGATGTAGAGATATCGTGCCCGAAACCGCAGAAACAAAGACAAGACAGGGTCTTAGATCTCCTCTCTTTACTGTTAACTGCAAAGAGGTTACAAAAAGTGGCCTACATTCCAGGTCTGTGGTAACATGTACAATAAACAACCTACAAAGACTGTTCTGTGATGACTTTGGTCTGAACATGTGATGTCAATGATGCAGGGTTGGTTAGAATTGTGGAAACTCTCAGAGTAGCTAACCCCACCAGCACCACAGAAGTGTGAGTGCAGTTCTTTAAAGATGGCAACAAATGGTGCACTTGCATTGGAAATCACAGTATGTTTTGCAACTGGCATCACTTCAAAGAAAAACCCTTTGACAGAAGACGGGTGTTTTTTTTCAGTGGAAGAACTTAGTTTATTGCAAGAAAAGCCTTTATATTTATTGAACTTGGTGAAGTTAACTGTCCGTGCTTCAGAAAAGTTCAAATTACCTTAATAAAAATGTATTGTAACACAGAAACAAAGTACAGAAACATGTTCAGCTGTACTGCCTCACACTGGAGTACACACATTCACTCTGGGTGTTGTTCATCTGTCTTCTTGATCTGTTGGCCCCGTGATCCCTTATAGCAGCGTAATGAAGGGTCTCTGTGTCTTGACATAACTGGTAACAAAATATAAAATGGTTATTCACTATTATAAAAGATACAGATGAATCCTTCGTGTCCACTAATTAACAGAACATAAAATTAAACAATATTGTTAACACTGGTCAACAAAACATACAATTGTCAAGTTGTCAATGTAACTTATGTTTAAGGGTTGTCAAAGATTAGACACCTGCTGACAGGAAATAAAACATAAAGATATTGCTGTGCTCTTAAACTTCATTTACTTTTCAATAGAAAATGATACTTACCACTGTATTCGGAGTAGAAGTTGCTGAAAATGTTACAGTAGACTCTGTTTGTGACACACAAAAGTCCTTTTTATTCAAATGCAATATGCACTCAATACTTGCTGTCAGCTTCAAAGAGTAACAATTACCTGTACATTGGCAGTTTCTTTTGTTCATCATGCACACTGAGAAAGCCAGTAAAACAACCAGGATGGTGGTGAATGCCAAAGTTGCACTCAAGAAATACACCAAGACAGAAGTGTCCACCTCATCTGTGGAGCCAGACACCAGGAGACATTACAGAGCTTTAATTTTTTTTCCCCTGCTTAATATCTTCATTAAAGGATAGGTTTGGATTATTTCAAGTCTATCTTAAAAGAATACTGGCATGCTCATTTGTACATTGAAAGGGTTATTGGTCATTTTTGCTCCTACTGGCCACAAAGAGTTTCTTTCCTAAAGCGATTCAATGTAAGTAATAGGGGACAAAATCCACAGTCCTCATTATGTGAAAAAATGCATTCTAAAGTTGAACTGAAACTGGGATGAGGCCTCAGCAGTCTGAGTTAGAGAAATCAAGTGGGAATCTTCCAATAAATACTCCAGGTGAAAGACATATTGGTCAACGGTTCACAGCCAGTGAAGAATCCTTCCTGGCACGACTGCTGTAAAAAATAGGGGACAAAACTCCCCATTTATCTTCCAATATTAGTCCTTTTAGAACAAATCCCCTGTTTGTGTTTCCATGGAATTTGTTTCCTCGCTGAGCTGCGGAGAAGAGATGCTTGGTGGAGGAATGGAGGTATGTTGCCAGGATGCATATTCCCACACGCAACTGCCAGGAAAAAGATATCCACTTGATTTGACTAACTCAGAATTATGAAGCCTCATATTAGCTTTAGCGAAACCTTGGAGTACATATTTGCACAAAACAAGGACTGTAGATCTATCTCCCGCAGTGGAGTTGTACCAGGAAGGAATTGCTTCATGGCCAGTACAGACATAAGCAATGATTACAGTGACCAGTAATTCCTATTCGCATGTGTTGTATTTAAAAATACAAACCTATCCTTTAAGAAGTTATCATCCTCTACTACTATTTATCAAATGAAACAACTTCTGCTAGAATGTTACTTACCTTCAAAGTCCAGCTTGGTCCCGTTTCCAAACAGTATGTGTCCACATGAGACAACAGCACAGTAGTAGGTCCCAGCATGAGAAAGATTCAGACTCGTCAGTGGCAAGTTGTAGAAACAGGTGTGTGTTTGTGTGTTGGGTTTCCTCTCACACTGATCATTCCTGCCTCCATGGGTGTACATGAGTCCTGGATGAGATTCTTCAGAGTTTCTGAACCAGTAAACGCTGTGTTCTCCATCACAGGTTCCAGTGTGTACTGTACAGTTCAGAGTCACAGAGCCTCCTGGCTGGATGGTCTCAGATGCTGACTGATGGACCGAAGCTTGGATATTCAAACCTGAACCCTTTACACTGATAGTAGTGCCCTCGTAAAATTCAAAGTTGTAAAAATTGCTCCCTACACAGTAGTAAGTAGCGGAGTCTGAAATTTGCAAATCTGAAATCTTCAAGTGATTTTTCTGTTTTTCAGTATCCAATGAGAAACGTGGATTGTCTTTAAATTCATCATCAAAGGTGCCGTTATCATTATGTCTATATAATGTTGACACTAGCTTTGGTTTCTCTCCCAGAGTTTGCTTATACCAGTAAAGCATCACTGCTACATTATCTTCACAGAAGCATTGCAAAGTCACACCTTCCCCAACATTAGCTGATTTAAAATGTAATGATGATTGTTTTAAAGTTGTCATATGAGCTGAGGAGAAAATGAAGAGACAAAGCAAATACACAAGTAATTTAAGGCTAGTATGTTGTAATGATCTGTATTACAGAATGCATGAAAACATGTTATAAGCACACTTAAGGTTATAGTTTAAAGTAAACAGCAGACAGTAGCAAAACACAACTTACCCATATTCGCCACGAACAGACATGTGAAATACAAAGCAAAGTTTGGAGGTGGCATTGTGCTTCAAATGCTGTGATGAATGAATTGAATCTTTATACGTTCTCCACTCTTCACAGAGTGCTTGATTGGCCAATCAGATTGAATCTCCTATTTTGGAAACAGCCAACACCAAGAAAGCAATCTCTGGTGTTGTGAGAGACATTTTTAGCAACCAGGAAAGGCTTAACGGTCATATACAACTGGAAATATACAGTAACAAGCTATATTATACACTGGGGTCTACTATACATGTAAGAGCATGCAGGGTTTGACACGTGAAAGTGTGTTCACATAGATACATACTTAGCTGACCAACAGTCAGAAGGGAATCATTTTCGTGATTTAGCAACACATACAGCCTACAAATCTGGCAAATGAAAATAAAAACTAACTTTGAAAAACAAAAAGAAATTCACAAAACTGAATGCGTGCCAAAGTTGTGATCAATAATAAATTGGCATCTGTACATAAAGGTGCATGATGTTCATCCCAAATCGTGATGACATGGTGATGACATTTAAGACATTTGTGTGTCTTTTTTCTGTGTGAGCTCCTGCAGACACCAAATTATTTCTCACCGTTATCTGAGCCTGGAAACACTACAATAATTGAGTTGTTCTATACTTTATAATACATAATAGGCAACTGAATCAAGTAGTGTATGGTGTGTGATCATAAGGAAAATCTAGATCCTTGGATCATAAAATCTAAGGAAAGCTTCACTCTGAAGAGAGTACTTCTTAACGTAAGATGAAACTCTGCCCTCACATCACAATGTTAACCATTGAGTCCTTTCCTGGTGAAGGCGTGCATTTCCCATTTCTGTACATAGCATGTTATCTACATTTAAGATATGACCCTAATTTCACACAGCTGCCCTTTTAAAATGACTTGTCTTCGCTCTTGGCTTCTGTCTGAGCTGTTATACGCTGTGGCCTGGAGGCCACAGGCCAGTCTTCCTGTGTTAGCAAGCTAGGACTTAAGTTTCCACTAGCGGAAACCTGTACACTGAAGTTCACACCTTATTCACCACAGGAGTCAAAACAAGAATCAAAAGCCCCCCCCCGCTGACATTTCTAGGTTAGAAGAAGGTATTGATAGATCCGAGGGGATTTTTGAGCATGCTCTGTCTATGTCTGCATCCAATGCTGCTATATTACAGCATTGTCTTTTGGTCTCCTCACTCCTCCGTCCTCCTGCCTGTGATCTCAGCGCGCCATCTTGAAGGACACCTCGAGGAGCGAGGAGACAGGAGGCTTGCCGGAGGAGCAATGAGCTAGGATACGCCGGTGTATCCTTTGCGGAAGGCTTTTTGGCACGTGTTGTACACAAGAGGGGTGACACACTGGAATATACAAACCATGGCAGGAGCAGGACTCTACGAGTGATCCTTTTGTATTCACAAGTTGTATTAATGACTATAATAATGAAGATGATCAAATACGCGATCAAACTTCCTGCCCCTCACCGTTTGTGTAGTTGTTGTTGCTGTTCTAACCGCATTCCTTAATGACATTTCACCTTGATATTATGTTTTTATCAGCTACACCCAATTTAACTGCTACTGTATAATCATGACATGTTTACAAGTGCAAACAGCTGCTAACATCACATTATATCAACAAGAACATTCTCTTCTCAGCACTAATTTGCAGTATTTCATGTTGTCATATAGTCTATTGCCCATTATGTTGTCTGCAAATGTCATTCCAACAGCACAGTCCTGTGAGGACAGTTGCAGCTGGGGCTGTGGGCTGCATTTGAGATCAAATTTAATTAGTGTGTTTGTGTGTAGGCCTATATGATATACTGTAACCATATATCACATATATACTGTATATCCCTCAATCATATATATTATATAGTGTATGTCACTTTATTTGTATAATACTTTTCATACCAACATTTGTAGTCCTTCACATAAAATATATGAAGCTATATACTGTGTGTGTGTGTGTGTGTGTGTGTGTTAAATTAAAGAAAAAGTATGACATCCGTACATTCTTGTCACATTCTTTGACTAATATTTAAATTTGTTTGATGATCTGAAACATTTAACTGTGACAAACATGCAAAAAAATAAGAAATCAGGAAGGGGGCAAACACTTTTTCACACCACTGTATAAGTTGTCACTGTAACACTGTTACAATCCTCTGACAGAGATCATAAAATACAGCGGTAGGTAAAACCATAGGGCTATAACAAAACAATGGACAGATGATGCAGCTGTGTTACACAACGTTTTTTAATTGACGGCGCTTTAAAATGACGGCTCCGAAGCAAGGATATCTCATTTCATTAAATGCCTGTTGCCTCGCTGCTCTTTTCTCGAGTCTCTTCCTCGCCTCTTTCGCCGCATCTCTTGTGGGAGGGACTACGATGGGAGGGGTGGAACGAGGAGACGAATCGAGGCGGTACAAGTTGAGGAATGAGAAAGGCCTAATGTTACGGTGGTTGCTGTGTATAGCCCATAGACTGTATAAAAATAAGGTATAGCCGCTGTGTTTCTGGTTAACAGCACCGTGCAGGGCAGGTGACAGGTGTGTTTACAGTGTTTGTTCGTGCCGGAAAAGGGAAAATTAGCATTTCCACCAGGGTGTCATGTTTACATCACTGCCAATCAGAACCGGAGCCGATAAATACCCGTGACTACAGCAGAATCATTTGACCCAGGAGTGAATGCCAATTGTACCCTTTCCCACTGAAGACAAAAGCCAGATGTTAGCGGGTGTTAGCGGGTTTTTAGTCCAGTGTAAAAGGGTATAATATTCTTTTTTTGTTATTTGCAGCATTGGGCAATGTCACTTTTGCAACTTACTACTCACTTCATTCTGTTATTAGTCATAAATAGCAAACTTCATTCTTCAACAACAAACATTTTCTGTCCCAGGTGATGTGCACACTGTCCACACTCCTTTGTGAAGCAAAATGTAAATACTTTCACAATCATTACTTATGTTATTTTGTCAACTACTGTTCACTCCCATGTCATGTTGTTTCGGTTTTATCTGCTGAAGTTTTGAGATATGCATCTCTGTGATTGGTGGTGCTACTGTACCCCAATACAATGGAGATGAATATAATTTGTTTGTGTTGCTAAAAGCTTTGAAAATTTACATTTGATATTCCACAGACCTAGCTGTGAACAATGTTTATTGGAACTTCTTTACACTGAAGAAATAGTCCCCATTGCAACACTCACAGTGAGGTGTGTGAATTTTTCTAACAACATTGTTTTTGGAAAAACACTCTGCTGACGCTTTTATTCATTATTTTAAGCTTTGTAAAGCACAAATGATTTTCTTTCACAATACGGTATTCACTCTATATTGGAGAGGCAGATATCTCAAAGGTTTGGCACATTAAACCAAAACCGGACACTACAAGGGTTTTGTGACAAAAAATTGTTTTCTGTTTTGGGTGGAATGGCCCTTTAAAACTAATGAGGATTCTTAGTTGCTGTACAGTTACAGCATACCTGGTCAGACCACAAGACCTTTGTAACACATTCAATTATTCTTGAAGAAACACTTTCATTTTCAACCTTTTTCCCCCCACCTATTAGTCACAAGAGGAGCAAGACCTCCACAATACTGGCCATTGTTCTGTCTAATGTTGTAGCCAATTACAGGAAATTAGGTTTATTCTGTCTTTCATTGACTTCTGACTTTTACAACTACTTTAAATAACTTGACTCAGCAGTCGCCTTAATGCAGCAGTCAAATGTCATTTAAAAACAACGATATCAACATCTTAAGTATGCCAGACAAATTCAGACTCAGCAATGCATTTGGTTATTTGTTATAGAGCACACAGGCCCAAGAATAAATGTGTACTGAATTCTAACAGTTTATTATTTTCATGTTCCGATAGAATGTGTAATAATCCACTGACTGACCTTTTGCCAAGTACCACAGCACAGCAAAATCTACAGTATGTCACATCGTACAGCACCACAAAAATATAGTAGTAGTAGTAAAAAGGAAGTGCTGCATTTAAATTCAAGAATACAACTAACAAAAAAACATTGCCATTGCTTAGTCCAGAGTAAGCTGCAGCAATCAATGCAAGATATTTACAACCCATTGCAGGTAAGCTTGCTGGTAAATATGACCATCACTGAAAATCTCACTATAGATTTGGCTGCAAAGATGTGAAGTTACTGAGTGCAGCTTTAATTATAGTCACGAAGAAATGCCAAGCTCCAGTGGCTGACTTGACGATAAAGAGCTCTTTGGGCATATTTTAAACTTGTTTATATACCACTAAACAGGAGATATAGGTACATTAGATTGTAGCAAGGCTTTCTTACTCCATCAGTCTTCTTCCTCCCTGGTTTGTCTGCAGTCCCAAGACGAAACGTCTTGGTTCTGTTGACAATATCTGATGTCAGAATAAACTACAGAGTCTCCACTGCATTTCACTGTAGCTTGTCTGGGGGGTGGGAGTCTTCTGGGGGCTGAACACACAGCTGCATAGATAACTGCATCACTAGTCTGTGAGAAATAGAAATAATTAAGACTTGTTCGTATGCTTAACATAGAAAGAAGAAATGCAAATCAAACAAAAAGATCACACACAGCTAACATATGACAGTGTTAGCTGTGGTAGACTGTGGGTGCTGCGACAAACTATTACCTGATTGCCTTCAAAAGATCCATCAGTTGCCTCTGAAGAAACAATCAAAGATAACTACAGTCAATTCCAGTTACTGCAAAATGTAACAGAATGTGGATCTTATTCTGCTGCAGATATACAGCTGATCAATACACCATGTTTTAAATACCTGTGGAATCTTTCCTCCGACTCTTGCAAAGTGTCCATATAAGAATGAGTGTCACAATTCCAAGAATGATGTTTGACAGCATCAATGCAATAACAGTTGGACTTAGTTCAGCTGGCTCGGTGTCTGCGTTATACAGAAGAAAGTTAACAAATAGTGCTTAATTTAGTTAGTTATTTGACAAACAAACAAATGTATTCTGTTACAACAAACTGTACCAGATACCTGCCTCCACCCAATACATCAGGCCAGTTTTCTAAGAATGCTTCCTGTTGCAGGATGTAACAGGAAGCTAACCCCTAAACCCTGACCCTAACCATGACCCAATTAAGTGTTTTTGTTCCCTAGCCTTAACCATACGTCAACCTAGTTTATTTGACATAACCACAATCTTTACTTAACCATGATGTAGTTTCCACGGATAATTGCAGAAGCTGGAACCAGGGAGTGTTTAGTATTTTTGCTTTGAAACGACTTAAACTACTAATTGATTATCAACATAGTGGCTGATTATTTTTCTGCCGATCGACAAAAAGATTTGTAGCATCGTTCTATACCAACGTTCTTGTCTGGTGATCGGGTTGAATACAGTAAAAGTGAACGTGGATTTGTTAGTGGGGCTGAAAGCACTGTCAAATTCCACAAATGTGTTATTTAAAAATCAACACTTGTTAATGTTGGAAACTTATCTCTGTCTATCTATCTGATCTATTTATCATTTATATTATTTTCTTAGAATTGGAAGCATTTCATAGTGACAGTTACTGTCTTACTGTGAATATTAATCCTGGTCCCATTTCCAAACAGTATCTGTCCACATGAAGTCACAACACAGCAGTAGGTTCCAGCATCATCAGAGCTGAGGTTCCTCATGAGAAGGTTGCACACACAGGTAGGTTCTCCGCTCTCAGTCCTCTGGCAGATGATGTTCTTACTTCCAGAGGAGTAAATCATTTCTGGAGCAGAATGATCCGAGTTCTTCAGCCACATGACATCGGTGTGTTCTGCTGCACAGTGGCCAGTGTGAACAGAACAGCTGAGAGTCACGGAGTCTCCTGGCTGGACTGACTGAGACTCTGGCTGCTGGACTACAGAGTCACTGATCATCTTTGCACCTTGGGAAGAAAATCAAAGAACTATGATTGTTAGCATTATATTCACAGTCAGCTGAAATTACAATGAGATGCAATTTAGGTGCTTTAATGATAAAATACAGAAAATGAATACCTTTCACCATCAGAAAGGTTCCTGATCCAAATGTAATGTTGTTTAAGTACATTACTCCACAAAAGTATGTTCCAACCTCCTCCCATGTTGTTGCAGATATGGTCAGATGACTGCTGAATTTGTCAAATTTTAATGAATAACGATGAAGAAATTCATCAGGAATTATACTCCGATTATAGTATGAATCAAATGCTGCCACAAGCTGTAGTCTTTTCCATGTAGTGAATTTGTACCATACTCTTTTTTTCAATTCACTCTGTATGTGACATTCAATAGTAGCTGAGTCTCCGAGGTTCGCTGTTTGGAAAGAAACAGGCTGAGAGATGTCACTGAACTGTGCCACACCTGAAATATACAGACAGGATATAATCAGCTTTGTGTGTGAAGACGCTCATGAAAAGATTCCATGAGTGAATTTTTGTTACTCACACAAAGACCAGAGCAGGAAAACATTCACAAAGTACATCATCATCTTGTCTGCTTCTCTAGTCCTGCTTCTTCTCCACAGTAGTTCTGACCTACTGAAGCAACGGAACACGTATCAGATTCACACACTCCTACCTTCGGCTACATCTGTCAGGTCTGATTGGTTCATTGTCCTCACCCTGCAGAACATGATTGGCTGGTTCACAGTGAAGCAAAAAGCCCCTTCAGCATGGCCTGTTTTGATCAGTGTCTGTGTCAGCAGTTTGAAATAGGTTGAAGATTTGTTGAAATACTCTCTCTGTGCTTGCTCTATGTATAGAGACAATAACTCAACTTATATTATAACTTTATATAAAATGGCAACACACAGGTAAACCACAATGAGGTTGGCTAAATGGAAACTACAATTTAGTTGCATACTTTCCAGAAGAATGGAAGACCTAGATTTTTGTTGAATTATCAAAGGGATTGCACAGATTTCATGAGTCACACATAGCGTCCTCAAAATTACCATAATACTTGGTTGCACCAACCACAAACCTAGATGAGCAAAGTGGGGAACTACAACATTTTAGAAATTAAAAAAACTCAACCCAGTCACTCTGGATAATCCACAGAACAAACTGTATCACTAACTAAATTCCGTTCAACCTTATTGCATTGGGGTGGAGGCAGAAATCCTAGAGACAAATATTGCTAAACTGTGACAAATAAAACTATCTACATGGCTAGATCCCATTAGAGGTAAACAAGGAATTATGCTTTTTGTAATTTGTGTGAACTGACTCTTTGATCATGCATTTTCTGATGACACATTCTTGTAAAGTCAGTCCTCTTTAGATTAAGATTAATACTATTCCTTAACCTTTACTAATAACTATTCTTTTGCATGCTTAGACTTGTAGGTTATTTCTCATACCATCCTCCTCTCACACATGCTAAATCATAATTTCCTGCTGTCATTATCTGGGGCTGTCAGTTGTGATATCAGCTGTTCTCATCAGCTGGTCACATCTATCCAATAGCGCATTTGGATGTTTTTGCTCAGAACAGGTTTCATGCATATTTATCTGAAAGAACACAGGCAATCTGTACTGATGGTCTCAAAACAACCTCCCTTGGGATAAATAAGGGGGTACCACAAGCTTCAATGCTGGGTCCTTTACTATTTACACTCTACATAAACAATGTTATCACTCCAACGCATTTGGCACCAGCTCAAGAGGATAATTCCAATTCCCATTTCCATGCCATCCATACACTTAATGGTACTGAAATTGAAATTGTCCAATCTTATAAATACCTGGGAATTTGGCTAGACAAGCATTCACTTTTAAACAGCATGTGGAGCAACTGGCACAGAAACTAAAGATAAAAATGGGTTTCTTGTATAGGAATAAAGCATATTTCTGTCTTGAGGACAGGAAAATGGGTGTACAGTCAACCATCAAGTCTGTGCCTGACTCTAGGGTTATTCTTAATTCTCATGCTGCTTGAATCTATTTAGTGATGTCTATGACGTCTCTGATGCAGTGTGTGCAAATTTAAAACCACTGCTCACCAGAGCAGATTTCAGGACTGTTTAACTCTAGTTACCCCCTTGCGTAAATACTGAACTTTGCACCTTATGAATTGAATGAATTACATAGCATTTTAAAACTTTAAGCGTCTAATCCCACTGTTTTTAAACCTTGAATCTATTTAGTGATGTCTATGGTTGCCTCTGATGCAGTGTGTGCCTTTGTTTGTCAGGATGTTAGTTGTATTTATTTGTCCTTTTGTTATATGTGGCTATGTTTGTGTTTTATTTTCATCTGCTGTATTCAGGTCCCTCTTGCAAAATATGAGATGAGATTAGCTGTTTAAATAAATATTATATACAGTATGTCATAATTCTGTTGTATCAGGCTTCCTGGCCTCTGCTGTGCCCTATTGACCCAGAGCACCCCTAAATTTCTGTACTCTAACGGAAAACTCACTTGCTCCCAGACCTCTCGGAGAATGATCAAGGCCCCTCACCTGGAAACCATAGAGCCGTTTAAATGAGTGGAACAATAATTTCTCAGTTTACTGGTTTCATACAATGCAGTTATCATGAAGAGCCCTTTCTTAGCTTTATTTAAAGAATTATTTTTACTTAAATATTAAAAATTTTCACAGTTCACATTGTTCTTACTACACCAGCAGATAACATTTGTCAGGCACACGGCATCATTGAGCTAACTGTATTAGTTTGATCCTTAAACAGTCACAAATACTTTATTATACTATAAAAGCATTTGGTTCCCTCTGTGGAGACATCCTGCTTGAAACCTCAAACACACAATGAAAAAAAGTACAGATTGTCTTAATTATATGTGGATATGTATATGGCACTTCTTTTAGTTTTGCTGTCAGGAAATCAGTACAATAGCTAACAGTACCAGAGTCACTGAGGTAAGTCTGTTGCAACCTATTGGCACAGATAGAGTGGAAATCATTGCATGTCTTTGGAAAAGCTTGTTTGATGAGTTTATTGCAGGGTAAGGCTTTACTTTAATCATATTTAGATGAATTAATGTTTACAAAACTGGTTGAGGAAATACACTAATACACTAATAATGTCCTGTTATGCAGAGACAAAGACAAAACATGTTCAACTCTACTGCTTTACACTAAAGTACACACATTCACTCCAGGTGTCATCTCTCTGTGTGATCTTGTTCTCCCTTATATCGGTGTGTAGGACATTAACTTCATCTTGGTAACCCATAAGAAGCAGTAAATCACAATTTGGTACTGTGCAAGACAGAAATCAAAACCAATTCCACAGATGAAATTTTAATCATAATGGAAATGGTCATCGAAACAGCAGATACCTCTGCATTGGTTGTGGAGGGAGCAGAAAATCCTGCACGAGACTCTGAAAAACAAAGAAAAACTTTCTTAGTATGTAATGCTATGTTGAGTGAACAGACAATATACAGTAGATACCAACAGTACCAGATACATGTACAGTGGCAGCAGGTTCTCTTAATGAACATGCACACCAAGTAAGCCAGTAGAACTCACAGGATGGGTGCCAAAGCTCCACTACTGACATGTACTATGTCAACTATTGACATACTGTATATGTCAACTGTTAACATGAAAGTCCATATCATATCCAAACCCAGACATTAGGAGACATTACATTGCATTCATTTGGCAGACACTTTTGTCCAAAGTGACTTAGAATAAGTGCATTACATAGCAGCTTTTGTTCATTTTAAGTTTGATTAGGGAGAAACCATAACCTTTTATCAGATGAGAGAAATTCTACTAAAAGTTACTTATCCTCATGGTCCAGCTTGGTCCCATTTCCAAACAGTATCTGGCCACATGAAGTCACAACACAGAGGTCTCAGAGGTCTGGTCCTCAGATTCCACAAGTACATTTTTGTCACTTACACAAACACAGGAAAACATTCACAAAGTACACCATCAGCGTGTCTGCTTTAGCAATTCTGACTGATTGAAGCAACAACAGATTCACCAGCTTGTCCTATATCTGTCAGGTCTGATTGGTTCATCATCTGCACCAGCTTTGTGTTTCCATTACAGATTTCATAGATAGTGAACCTCACTGTGTTGCATGAATGTGTCATCCTTGCTAGAACCAACATGAATGACGTGAGCCAGGTGAGGTTCTGGGCTGCGGCCCAGACCTCCTGGACCTGGAGCAAAAAGGGTCAGTTCACCCCATGTAGGTCTATTGTATCAGACCATTTTGGCTTCCTCTCTTTAGATTATGAGATATCTGTCTGAGTTTCTGCTGCCAGCCCAATACAGTGACGTTTATTGAGTTTATGTTGCTTACATTTAAAAACAGTAAACCACAACATCTCTGTACAGAAGTAGTATCCTTATTACGCTTGATAATCCATACAAAAAACTGTCAACAGTTTCCAAAGACTATTTGTTCAGATAGTAGAAATTAGGTCCACTGAAAACTGTTCACAGTGAGTGGGAAAGTCTCATTAACCTTGTCTTAATTAATGGCTTAAAGGATAGTTTAACAATTTTCAAGTCTGTCACATTCACTTGCTCATATGTACACTGAAACAGTTTTTGGTTGCTGCAATTGTCCCTACTCTTTATACTGGCCATGAAGAGATCCCTGAATGTAAATGACAGGGACAAAATCTACAGTCCTCGTTCTGTGCAAAAATTAATTTGAAAGTTCAGCTGAATCTAATAGAGGCTTCAGCAGTCTGAGTTATTCAAATCAAGTCTTCCAAAGTTGTCTTTAAGTGTGAAATCCCCTCTTCGCGTTGCTATTCCTCCACTGCAGCTCAGCAAGGAAACACTGTCCAAGGATACACAAAGATGTTTTTGTACCAAAAAGGGTTTAACTTGATTGACTAACACAGACATATTTTTCACGGGTTAATATTCTGTATTAAGGCTCCTGAACTCTGCAAAGCCTTCCTGTAATCTTATGCAAATGTGACTTCCTCCCAGACCCTTTCTGAGAATAATCTGAGGCGCTCTTACCTGGAAATCACAGAGCAGTTTAAAGGAGAATTGTGTCTCTCAGCATGATTTTACTGTTTTCCATACAACCAATTTTTTGTAAAGAACACCAATTAAGCTCGGTCCAGTTTTTTTAATCAGTTCTTATTTTACTCACCAAACTTCCCGATAACATTTTTGGTTTGTAGAGTGCACACACACATATTCTCAAGTTCAACGTGTTGCAGTAGCTCGACACACAGTATAATTTGCATTGGCTGTATTAGTTTGATCACGAAAAGATCACACAGAATTTAATCTGATCTGCTATAAAAATTGTTGTTACACATTTTGGAGACATCCTGCATGAAAACACACAAACAAAAAACACACACACACACACACACACACACACACACACACAATGACAAGAAGTGAAAATAGTTGTTAACATGAAAATGACCAAACCTTACAAAACCATCAATAGATTTTATTTCAACTGACCACATGGAAAATATATAGCTGTTTACTGCAGCTACTGATAGCTGTAGTCTGTTTGAGTAAAGACAATGATGAAAGCTTGGGTTTATGAAAATGTTAAATGTGCTTTGACAGGTTGTACATCTTCCACTGTGAACTGAATTCAGTTCAGCACTTTCTTACTTTATAATTGTGGAAGCCCTCAGTACTGTAGCTAATGGCACCAGAAACAGAGAAGTCTATTGCAACCTTTTGGCACAGAAATAGAAATCATTGCACTTTATGTTTTCTCTTTGAAAAAGCTTGTTTAATGAAATTACTGAGAGGTGAGGCCTTACATGAATCATTCTGAGGTAAAATCATATTTACAAAACTGCTCATGTTTCAGGAAAAGCAAAATGACACTTTTAGAGAGACGCTAAAGTGGTCACGTCTTATTTTGCAGAGAGAAAGATGTCCAGCTCTATTGCTTTACACTAAAGTACACACATTCGCTCCAGGTGTCGTCTGTCTGCCTTCTTGATCTGTTGATCTTTATGTCTGTTAAAGCAATGTAATAGTCTTCTTTTTGGTAACCCTGGACATGAGAAACAGTATTTTACAATGAGGCACATGGCAGAAATATAAACATTGTGCATTGAAAGTATTGTGCTATAAAAATGTGTTTGAGTGGTTATACAGTAGCTCATCTAAGAAGATAATACCTTTCTATTTGTTTTGGAGTAATCTACATATCTTGCTTGAGACTCTGAAAAACAGAACGAAACCATTACTACAATGCCATGTTCAGCGAATACATGCTATAGACAGAAACAGTACCACTAACCTGTCCAAAGGCAGCTGTTTCTCTTGTTCATCATGCGCACTAAGAAAGCCAGTAAAACACTCAGGATGGTGGTGAATGCAAAAGCCCCATGCCAGAAATACACCAACACAAGAGACTCTTCCTCATCTGCAGAGAGACAGAAACTAGGAGACATTTGCAGCAGTGTTTTTTTACTCTGTGATCATCTTGTGTTTGTTTGATTGTTTGAGGAATTAATCATAACTATTTATCAGATAAAACAACTTCTCCTAGAAAGTTACTTACGCTCAAAGTCCAGCTTGGTCCCGTTTCCAAACAGTATGTGTCCACATGAAGCAACAGCACAGTAGTAGGTCTCAGCATGAGAAAGATTCAGGCTCGTCAGTGGCAAGTTGTAGAAACAGGTGTGTGTTTGTGTGTTGGGTTTCCTCTCACACGGATCATTCCTGCCTCCATGGGTGTACATGAGTCCTGGATGAGATTCTTCAGAGTTTCTGAACCAGTAAACACTGTGTTCTCCATCACAGGTCCCAGTGTGTACTGTACAGTTCAGAGTCACAGAGCCTCCTGGCTGGATGGTCTCAGATGCTGACTGATGGACCGAAGCTTGGATGTTCAAACCTGAACCCTTTACACTGACAGTAATGCCCTCTGCCAATTCCAATATTATTGAAAAGCTACTTGCACAGTAGTACGTAGCTGAGTCTGAAATGTGTAAATCTGAGATTTTCAAGTGATTTTTATGCTTTTCATTATCCAGTGTGAAGCGTGGATTGTTCTTGAATTCATCATAAAAAGTGCCATTTTTATTAAAAGTGTAGAAAGTAGAGATGAGTCTTGGTTTCTGTCCCAGAGTTTGCTTGTACCAGAAAAATCTTGCTACCACGTCACCTTCATAGAAACATCGCAAAGTTACGCTGTCACCAACATTAGCTGATACAAAACCACTCTCTTGACGAACTGATGAGATCAGATTAGTCATCTGAGCTGAAGTGACAGGAGAGACAAAGCAAATACACAATCAATTTAATGTGACAGTAAGTATATTATACTGAAAAATGATTAGAAGCAATGACACTTAGAGTGACCATACACTCTAAAAGATACAAATGGAGGCAAAAAAACACAACTCACCCATTTTCCCCAAGAACAAACATGCCAGATAAAAAACAAACGTTGGAGATGTCATCATGTTTGAATTGCTGACTTGAGTGAAAAGAATCTCGATACTTTCTCCACTCTTCACAGACAAGACTGTGTGTGATTGGCCAACCTGAAGTGACACTGTATGTCCTATTAAGGAAACATGATCACATGCTCACTGCAACATATAGTGTCAATTTTGGTTCTTGAGAAGACTCACTTGGTGAGATGTATATGACAAACATAAAGGCTCCTTGACTTGACATTAGATTTTAAATCACCTAAATATAAGCAACTATACATCCACACCCATTGAACACCATATTGATCTTACCGATGGACCATTTTCACACGGAAACTATTAAAATGTATTGCTAAGTGTGTGACACATAGTCACCATGTTTACTGCAGCTACTGATAGGTGTAGTCTGTTTGTGTAAAGACAATGATGAAAGCTTGGGTTTATGAAAATGTTAAATGTGCTTTGACAGGTTGTACATCTTCCGCTGTGAACTGAATTCAGTTCAGCACTTTCTTACTTAATAATTGTGGAAGCCCTCAGTACTGTAGCTAATGGCACCAGAAACACAGAAGTCTATTGCAACCTATTGGCACAGAGATAGCAGAAATCATTGCACTTCATGTTTTCTCTTTTAAAAAGCTTGTTAAAATGAAATTACTGAGAGGTGAGGCCTTACATGAATCATTCTGAGGTAAAATCATATTTACAAAACTGTTTATGTTTCAGGAAAAGCAAAATGACACTTTTAGAGAGACGCTAAAGTGGTCACGTCTTATTTTGCAGAGAGAAAGATGTCCAGCTCTATTGCTTTACACTAAAGTACACACATTCGCTCCAGGTGTCGTCTGTCTGCCTTCTTGATCTGTTGATCTTTATGTCTGTTAAAGCAATGTAATAGTCTTCTTTTTGGTAACCCTGGACATGAGAAACAGTACTTTACTTACTGAGGCTCATGACAGAAATATAAACATTGTGCATTGAAAGTATTGTGCTATAAAAATGTGTTTGAGTGGTTATACAGTAGCTCATCTAAGAAGATAATACCTTTCTATTTGTTTTGGAGTAATCTACATATCTTGCCTGAGACTCTGAAAAACAGAACGAAACCATTACTACAATGCCATGTTCAGCGAATACATGCTATAGACAGAAACAGTACCACTAACCTGTCCAAAGGCAGCTGTTTCTCTTGTTCATCATGCGCACTAAGAAAGCCAGTAAAACACTCAGGATGGTGGTGAATGCAAAAGCCCCATGCCAGAAATACACCAACACAAGAGAGTCTTCCTCATCTGCAGAGAGACAGAAACTAGGAGACATTTGCAGCAGTGTTTTTTTACTCTGTGATCATCTTGTGTTTATTTGATTAGCCAGTAACCATAACTATTTATCAGATAAAACAACTTCTCCTAGAAAGTTACTTACGCTTAATGTCCAGCTTGGTCCCGTTTCCAAACAGTATGTGTCCACATGAGGCAACAGCACAGTAGTAGGTCTCAGCATGAGAAAGATTCAGGCTCGTCAGTGGCAAGTTGTAGAAACAGGTGTGTGTTTGTGTGTTGGGTTTCCTCTCACACTGATCATTCCTGCCTCCATGGGTGTACATGAGTCCTGGATGAGATTCTTCAGAGTTCCTGAACCAGTAAACACTGTGTTCTCCATCACAGGTCTCAGTGTGTACTGTACAGTTCAGAGTCACAGAGCCTCCTGGCTGGATGGTCTCAGATGCTGACTGATGGACCGAAGCTTGGATGTTCAAACCTGAACCCTTTACACTGACAGTAATGCCCTCCGCAAACTCAAAAATAAATGTATAGCTACTTGCGCAGTAGTATGTAGCTGAGTCTGAAATACGCAAATCTGTGATCAGCAAATTATTTTTTACCTTTTTCAGTATCCAGTGTGAAGCGTGGATTGTTCTTGAATTCATATTTAAAAGTACCATATATTTCATACTTATAGAAGGTAGAGATAAGTCTTGGTTTCTGTCCCAGACTTTGCTTATACCAGTAAAGCCTTGCTGCATCTCCTTCATAGAAACATCGCAAAGTAACCTTGTCTCCAACATTAGCTGATATAAATCCACTCTCCTGATGAACAGATGAGGCCAATTTCAGTTCAGTTGTCTGAGCTGAAATGAAATGAGAAGCAAAGCAAATATGCAGTTTGTTTCATGTGATAGAGTTTAGTGCAATGAACACAGAAAATGATAACTGATATTGAACATGATAACTGACTATACACTCTATAAAATAAAAATTGTCACCAAAAACATAACTCACCTATTTGTTCTAAGAAGAGACATGTCAAATAAAAAACTAATATCAGAGGCGTCATCGTGTTCAAATTCTTGTGTCGAAAATATAGCCTTTCTCCACTCTTCTGACAAGACTGTGTTTGACTGGCAAACCACAGGTGACATCTATTGTCCTGTTAAGGAAACATGCTCACATGCTCACTGCACTTAAAATGTCAAGTTTAGCTCTTGAAAAAATAAATAACCACAGACATCCTCACTTGTGTAACGACATGTACTCACGCTGATCTCACTGATGGGCTGTACTCACTTTAAAGTTGTGGTTATTTTTCTTTTTCTAAAATGAAATTGATTTGCCCATTTGGTGTGATTGATCCAACATTTGCAGTCTTGAGTTAACATTAACAACAACATATTGGACAGTGGAGTTCACTTATTCTCAACCTTTGTCAATGAATCATTATGTCAAGCAAATATCATACGGGCATAATTATTTAGTAAAATACACTAAGAATGCAGCATGGCGATCATTTGTTAGATTTCTCCTGTTACACTTGCTGATAACAAATGGCTCTTGGAAATGATGGTCCTCTGATAGATGGCTCAGCGATGAAGAGAACTAAAACTGTTAAGTGCTTTTCATTAACCTCCTCTTTAATCCCTTAAAGTAATGACTAATACACTGCCTCATTTGTTTAAAACTATTGTGATCCCACCTCGGATTTGTTGCAGGCTAATCTATTATATCAGGCTTCCTGACATCTGGAGTGTTTCCTAACCCCTGAGCAGATCTTACCCCTACTTTACTCTAATCTGAAGCAAATTCACTTCAAGTCACTTCCTACCAGACCTTTTCTTAGAACGATGTGAGGCCCCCTTATCTTGAAACCACAGAGCAGCTTAAATGAGTACAATTGTAAATCTCTCAGCTATATTTTCCTGGTTTCATGTGGCGCCATGTTTGTTAAGAACCCCTGTTAATAATAATACTATATACATAAATTGGTTTATATAGCACTTTTCAAAAACAAGTTTATATTGTGCTTAACAGTCATAATAAACCGCAGATTATCTGAATATTCATGAATGAAGCATCCTGACTTGTGAGTTAATGTTGTCCTCACCACCCTAGTAGAAAAAAATGTATGGTTTGTGGGTGCACACACAATTATACACACATATTCTCAAGCAGCAAAGGGCCGCGGGCTGGACCCGAACCCGGGCTGCTGCAACAAGGGCCCAGCCTTGTACATGTCACGCGTACTGTACCAGGTGAGCTACCGGGGCACCCCAGCATTATTGAATTTGAGCTAAGTGTATTAGTTTGATCCCAAAAAAGATCCCAAAGGATTTTTTTCTGATCTACTTTAAAATCTGTTGTTTCACTCTGTGGAAACACCCTGCTTGAAAGCACACACACACAATGAGAAATCGTTTAGATGGTCCTACATATGCACAGGACAAAACCATAGAGACATTTTATCATTACACTGTCGAACATGGAAACTATAGAAAAGAGTTTAGGTTTCAAGTACTCAATCAACACAATTATTACAAGTACTGATAGCTGTGATCGCTGTTTGAGATGACTCTACATATGTATTTGCATTAGCCGTCACTTTAAAAAAAAATCATTACACTTGCACTTTGCACTGCAGCCCTCATAACCTAATCTTAAACTACATTGTAAAATAAATGATGGTCTGTTCATTTGCATGTCTCCACTGCCACACTAAATGATAAGGTCACAGGTGATTCAGATGAGTAGTTGTGGTAATTTTACCTCTAAGGCAGTTGCATTTTACAAAGGCAGCAAAAAGCCTCACCTTTATCCAACATTTTGCAATCTGTGGAGTAGAGTTCAAAATGGATTCATATATTACGTCTCAGATGGTGAGTCGTATCCATTCAGCACGACTCACTGGTTTACTCCATTTTTCATCAACAAAGAACAATCAAAGAACAATATCCTACATTACTGATAAATCAATTGAGCAGAGTCACAGCGCATTTTAAGAACTCACTCCACTGTAGTACAAGGCATGCCCTGTTGCACTTATATACTGTGATTATTGAATTTGAATTTGGACAGATCATCAACAATTTAATGTTTTTCCCCATGATAAGTAGCAAGTAGCTAACAGCACCAGAAAAAAAAATGATGTAAGGTCATTGCAACCCATTTGCACAGAGAAAGTGGAAATCATGTACTTCATATATTGCCATTGTTAGAGCTTCTTTAGTTAGTTTATTACAAAGTAAAGCTTTAAATTAAACAGTTTTAGGTGAAATAATGTTGAAAAAATTATTCCTGCTTTTGAAAAAGACAAATTACAAATTACACTTTAAAAGACAGTAATGGGCTCATGTCCTGTTACACAGAGACAAAGATGGAATATGTCCAGCTTTATTGCTTTACACGGGAGTACACACATTCACTCCAGGTGTCGTCCCTCTGTCTTCTTGATCTGCTGGCCTTGTTCACCCTTACAGCAGCGTAATGGAGATTATCCTCATTTTTGTAATCCTAGCAATGAAATATCACAATATGGTACACGACAGACATGAAAACCAATTCAACAAAAATTGTTATGATGTAAAATATATATTTAAATGGTAATAGAATTGTTAATCTCGAAAGAAAATACCTCTGCATTTGTTGTGGAGGAAGCTGAAAATCTCACGCAAGATTCTGAAAAACAATTTTAAAGCTGTGATTCTATAATGACATGTTCAGCAATTACATGCTGTAGATACAAACAGTACCATTTACCTCTACATTGGCCGCTGTTTCTCTTACTCATAATGTACAGTGAGAAAGCCAGTAAAACACTCAGGATGGTGGTGAATGTCAAAGCGCCAATCAAGAAATACACCAAGACAAGAGAGTCTTTCTCATCTGCAGAGACGGAGACATTACACAGGAGATATTTTTAAAACGTTGTGTTCATCTTAAGTTTAGTTAGAGAGTAACCAAAATTATTTATCACATAAAACAACTTCTGCTAGAAAGTTACTTACGATTAAAGTCCAGCTTGGCCCTGTTTCCAAACAGTATGTGTCCACATGAGGCAACAGCACAGTAGTAGGTCCCAGCATGAGAAAGATTCAGGCTCGTCAGTGGCAAGTTGTAGAAACAGGTGTGTGTTTGTGTGTTGGGTTTCCTCTCACACTGATCATTCCTGCCTCCATGGGTGTACATGAGTCCTGGATGAGATTCTTCAGAGTTTCTGAACCAGTAAACACTGTGTTCTCCATCACAGGTCCCAGTGTGTACTGTACAGTTCAGAGTCACAGAGCCTCCTGGCTGGATGGTCTCAGATGCTGACTGATGGACCGAAGCTTGGATGTTCAAACCTGAACCCTTTACACTGACAGTAATGCCCTCTGCCAATTCCAATATTAGTGAAAAGCTACTTGCACAGTAGTATGTAGCTGAGTCTGAAATGTGTAAATCTGAGATTTTCAAGTGATTTTTACCTTTTTCAGTATCCAATGTGAAGCGTGGATTGTTCTCGCATTCATCATAAAAAGTGCCATTTTTATTAAAAGTGTAGAAGGTATAGATGAGTTTTGGTTTCTGTCCCAGTGTTTGCTTATACCAGGAATATCTTGCTACCACAGCACCTTCATAGAAACATCGCAAAGTTATGTTTTCACCAACATTAGCTGATACAAAACCACTCTCTTGACGAACCGATGAGGACAGATCAGTCATCTGAGCTGAAGTGATAGGAGAGACAAAGCAAATACACAATTAATTCAATGTGAGAGTAAGTATATTATACTGAAAAAATGATTAGAAGCAATGACACTTAGAGTGACCATACACTCTAAAAGATACAAATGGAGGCAAAAAAACACAACTCACCCATTTTCCCCAAGAACAAACATGCCAGATAGAAAACAAACGTTGGAGATGTCATCATGTTCAAATTGCTGACTTGAGTGAAAAGAATCTTGATCTTTTCTCCACTCTTCACAGACAAGACTGTGTTTGATTGGCCAACCTGAAGTGACACTGTATGTCCTATTAAGGAAACATGATCACATGCTCACTGCAACCTATAGTGTCAATTTTGGTTCTTTAGAAGACTCACTTGATGAGAGGTATATGATGAACATAAAGGCTCCTCGACTTGGAAATGGATTTAAAATAGAAACGACCACACATCCTCACCCATTCAACACCATACTGATCTCACTGATGAGCCATTTTCACTTTACATGTTTGGTTAATATTTGCGTTCTTTAACAGTACAGGAAAAGAACATAAGGATGAGGACAAGGATAACAAAAAACTGTTATTTGAAAATGCTGCTTATTAAATAGGTATTCAGTGATGGAGGGGACTACAGGTGGTTACTTACAGTATTAACCTCTTTAATCCTCAGTTATAATTCTCAACATTTTCCTTAAATCAAATTATTTTTTGATACTATTTTGGTCAGCATTTTTTCTGTAATTGTCATTCAGTGTATTTACCTTCTGTAATTAACTCTGTATTCTAGTTAATTGGTAATGGCAGGGTCCCCCATTCTCATGCTGGATTCAAATTACCTGTATATTTACAATGTATTCATGGGAAATGACGCATGCATGTAATCCAGCATTACCATTTGTAACTGTCACCAAGAGCAAGCACTTTGGCAACAGTGGCAAGGAAAAACCTTCTTTTAAGGATCAGAAACCTCGAGCAGAATCAGACTCAGGGTGGGCGGCCATCTGCCGCTGCTGTGTTGGGTAGAGAGAGAGAGAGAGAGAGAGAGAGAGCATACAGTAACATAATGCAAATTCCACATAGGAATTTAAAATAATAATTATGTAATGGTAGTAATATTAATATTAATAAAACAATAATAGTAAAAAAAAATATGATATGAATAATAATGATAATAATAGTAAAAAGACTAAAAATAATAATTGTAGTGTGGTTGTCAAGCAGGAACATGGGAGCAGTTGGAGGCCCGCAGTCATAGATCCTGACTCTGCAGGTCCGGATCCCTGCTGAATCCAACATTTCTTACTGCTGCTAGTTCACATTAAAAGCATTCAACTGGCGAAGCGTATTTTCCTCAAGAACGAACATGTCAGATAGAAAACAAACTTTGGAGATGTCATTGTGACTGAGAGAAAAAAAAATCTTGATCTTTTCTCCACTCTTCACAGACAAGACTGTGTTTGGTTGGCCAACCTGAAGTGACACTCTATGTCCTATTAAGGAAACGTGATCACATGTTCACTGTCACCTATAGTGTCAAATTTGGTTCTTGAGAATCTTTGCATGGTGAGATGTATATGAAGAACATAATGGCTTCTCAACTTTGTCAACAATGACAGTAGCTTTAAAATGACCAAAATGTTTTTAACCATAGTCATCATCACTAATGTAAGATTGTGCCTTAATGCTGATCTCACTGATGAGCCAAATCAACCCGTTCTCATTCCCAGGTCGTCATATACTGACTTTTTGTCACGCCCCTTGGCATCTCATACAAATGCATGTGGTACTCTTTAGCATCTGTATGAGACGTATCAGGTTTTCAATTAAACTCCAATGTAAAACCATCTGCGACAGTATTAGATGTTCAGAGGAACTGTCCCAGGCCGTCCATTCACTCCAATATTAACCTGACCGTGGCGCTATAAGACGCTGTGAGCATCAGTCCCATCGGAGAACCAAGGACCCACCGCCCAGAAGTATTTTCCTCACTGTTAATTCCCACGTTAAGGTTTGCTGTGTCTTCATCGGATTTGCTTTGAGGGGGGCAATTACTGAGATTGTGGGCTGCTCGTCCTCACACACGATAGCGGTCACAACTTTGACAGGTGCCATCTTTTTGACTATGTCTTCAGCGGTGCAGATGTAATTCTCATTAAGAGTGTTCACCTCCTCCCTTTTTCTGAGCTCTCTTGACATGAGTGTGGCAAAAACCAGTTTGTTGCTGCAAAAAGCGTTCTAGAATGTCATGGGAGCTGTCCCTTCAAGTGGAAACATCTTGAATGAGCTTGTGGGAAGGCAAAGCCAGTTGCTGCTTTTTCTCCCGTAGGATTACAGCTCTCCTTATGTTGCAATGTAAAAACCCAACCACCCTCCTCACTCTTCCCAGCAACTTTGGAGCAGTGTCCACTTGAAAGGCTTTCTGTGAGGCCAGATTTAATGTGTAAGCAAAGCACCTGAGGTGAGGGGTCATCTCTGCTTCCACTTCAGCTACAATCATGTTTCTGGCATTATCAGTTCCCAGGGCTGGTTCTTTATCAGCAATGTTCCAGTCAACACATGCTTCTTTCAATAAACTCCTATATTTTTCCCTGTGTATGATTCATTGAATACTCTCCTCTGTAAGACATGACACAGCATATCTTGGCAAACTAGAAAGTAAGCTGAATGTCCGTGGCCAAGTAATTTAATGTTATCTGGCACACAAATCGTGGCTGGAATTGTGTGGCTCGGTCCGAGCCATTTTGTTTATTTCCAATTTCCAATTCAGTTCAATTCAATATTATATTTATTTACCACCAATTCATAACAGAAGTTATCTCATTACACATTTCCTATAGAGCAGGTCTGTCACAGTAATGCCAGGCCTCACCAGCCAGTAATCACATACACCTACTCCCAATCACACTCCTGCTCCACATCAGTCCCAATCACAACATGCATAAAAGCACACAACTCACCTCATTCAGTGTCCGACCACATTCATATCTAGGACTCCTCATACCAGCCTCCAGTTCCGAGGCCCAGCCGCCGCCAGCCTCCAGTTCCGAGGCCCAGCCACCCGTTTCCAGCCCGGAGGCCCAGCCGCCCATTTCCAGCCCTGCTGTCCCGTCTCCAGAGTGTCCCAGCCTTCGCCGTCACCTCCCCGAGGTGACCAGCCTTTGCCCGGGTCCAAGCTCTGGGCCGTCCGCCCGAGGTGACCAGCTCCACCCGGGTCCAAGCTCCGGGCCGTCCGCCCGAGTTCCCAGGCGCCACTCCGGTATGGCAGGAGTGGCGCAGCAGGGCTGCCTTATTTTTGCAATGTTGCATAGGTGAAAAAAGGCAGTCCTTGAAGTTTATTTCTTGTGGGAGTTAAAGGATAAATCCTGATCAAAGATAACTCTGAGGTTCCTTACGGTGGTGCTAGAGTACAATGCCATCTAGAGAAACTGTGTCTTTAGATAATGTGTCTCGGAGGTGTTTGGGGCCAAGTACAATAACTTCAGTTTTGAGTTTAACATCAGAAAATTGCAGGTCATCCAGGTTTTTATGTCCTTAAGGCATGCTTGAAGTTTAGTTAACTGGTTAGTCTCATCTGGCTTGATCGATAGATTTAATTGGGCATCATCTGCATAACAATGGAAGTTTATGGAGTGTTTCCTAATAAAATTGCCTAAGGGAAACATATATAAGGTGAATAGAATTGTTTCAAGCATAGACCCTTGTGAAACTAACGGGGGATTCACTGTTAACATGTACAAACTGAGATCGATCTGACAGGATTTAAACCAGCTTAGTGCGGTTCCTTTAATGCCAATTGAATGTTCCAGTCTCTGTAATAGGATGTGTTGGCCAATAGTGTCAAATGCAGCACTAAGATCTAACAGGACAAGTACAAAAACAAGTCAATTGTCTGATGCAATTAAAAGGTAATTTGTAATTTTCATCAGTGCTGTCTCTGTGCTATGATGCACTCTAAATCTTGACTGAAAATCCTCAAATAAACTATTGTTATTCAGAAAGCCACACAACTGATTGGCGACTGCTTTCTCAAGGATCTTAGAGAGAAAGGGATGGTTAGATATAGGTCTGTAGTTGGCTGAAACCCCTGGATCAAGAGTGGGCTTTTTAAGAAGACGTTTAATTACAGCTACTTTTAAGGATTGTGGTACATTGCCTGTTAATAAAGACAGATTGATCATATCCAGTAAATAAGTGCTAACTAAGGGTAAAATGTCTTTAAGCAGCCTCATTGGAATGGGGTCTAAGAGACAGGTCAATGGCTTTGATTAATTAATCGTCAAAGTTAGTTGAAGAAGGTTGATAGGAGCAAAGGAGTCAAAACATATATCAGGTTTTATAGTTGTTTCTAAGATTCCTGTGTTTGAAGATAAATCGGAACTGGTTGAGGGCAGGACATGATGAATTTTTCCTCTTATAGTTTTAATTTTATTATTAAAGAAGCTCATGAAGTTGTTACTACTGAAGGCTTTGGAATACATGGCTCAATAGAGCTGTGATTCTCTGTCAGCCTGGCTACAGTGCTGAAAAGAAACCTGTGGTTGTTTTTATTTTCCTCTATTAATGATGAGTAGGAGGCTGCTCTGGCATTACGGAGGGCCTTCCTATATGTTCTAAGCATATAAGTTCTTGCCAGACTAAACGAGATTCTTCCAGGTTGTTGGAACGCCATTTCCTTTCAAGTTTTCGCGATGTTTGCTTAAATTTGCGGGTTTGGGGGTTATACCAAGAGGGACGATAGAATCGAGTGTCGTTCGCAGTGAGCTTGCAGCACTATCAACAAGATGGTCAATTTGGGAGGGGTTGAAATAGGAGTCGTCTGTTATATTGAGACATAGCACTGAATTAAATACAGATGGTATTTCTTCCTTAAATTTAGCTACAGCACTATCAGGTAGACATCTAGAGTAGGAGTTTTTGCCTAATGGCGTGTAGTCCAGTAGTAGGAGTATAAAAGTTATTAAATAATGGTCCGATAATGAAGGATTCTGTGTAAAGACTATTAAATGTTCAATTTCAATGCCATATTCCAGAACAAGTTCGAGGGTGTGGTTAAAACAGTGAGTGGGTTTATGTACACTCCGACAAAAGCCAATAGAATACAATAATGAGATAAACGCAGTATTAAGGCTATCATTTTCAACGTCCACATGAATATTGAAATCACCTACAATAATTACTTTATCTGTTTTAAATTGTTCACAAGTACAGCTTTTGATAACAGAGATCTGATGTTTAAGAGTCCACATTTAATTCTCCTATTTTGTTGTACTATTTCAGCGTTTTTGTTTAGATTTTTATGTATAACTCCTCTTCTGTTAACTTTTGGTTTAATTAATTTAAGTGGTCGAGGGGCAGACACTGTCACTAAGGAGTTTTGGGTGGGTAACTGCTCTGGAACCGCAGAGAAGCGTGTAGGACTGCAACTCTGCTTCCTGGTCTCATCTGTGAGTTGTCATGGTTTAGGTCCACTAAAGAACTATTAATGATTTCTAGATATGAGAGCTGCTCCATCCAAAGTGGGATGAATGCCGTCTTACCCAATGAGACCAGGTCTTCTCAAGTCCACCAATTATGTACAAAGCCCACATCGTTTGCTGGACACTACCTCGACAGCCAGTGGCGGAATGAAGACATGCGGCTAAACATGTCATCACTGGTCAGGTTTGGCAGGGGCCCAGAGAAAATTGTCTTTGCATATGTACACACCGACTTGACATTAACTTTAGTGACCTCCGATTGGCGTAATCGGTAGTCATTACCGCCAACATGAATAACAATCTTACTGTATTTACGTTTATCCTTAGCCAGCAGTTTTAAATAGGATTCAACGTCGCCTGCTCTGGCCCCAGGAATACATTTGACTATGGTCGCTGGTGTTGTTAACTTCACGTTTCTCAAAATGGACCTGCCAATATTCAGAGTTGGTTTCTCAGCGGGAAATGTGAACAGCTTCGGTGGTTTAACCGTGGGCTTCGGCTTAGGGTTATGCTCCCTTTGAATAGTCACCCAGCCTCCCTGGTTTCGGATACCAGGAGCTACCTCTGGTCAGTCCGCACCGGCTACTGGGGTCTGGCTAACTACAGCAGCTAATGATTGAGTTCCCATGGTGTGGAACCGCGTTTCCAATTCACTTATCCTCGCCTCCAATGCTACAAATAAACTACATGTATTTCATGTACCATTATCACTAAAGGAGGCAGAGGAATAGCTAAACATTTGACACACCATGTAGGAGAGAGCAGTAAAGTGAGAGGAAGAGAGAGAAGCTGTTGCTAGGTGCTAAGCTAAAGAACGGTAGCTAGCAAAAACAAATAGCGTGTGGGATTAACGAGAAAGTCGTTAAAAGAAGGAGAGTGCTATGAGTGCTTGAGCAGAACTAGTGTACGTTTAAATGTACCCAAATATGCGCTACTAATAACACACAAACACCGGTGACCAGAAATGAGATAATACGCCTACTGCAGCACGTCAGCACATCTAACTGGACAAGCAAACTGGAAAGGATTCAAGAAGGGAAAAGGATAGCAAATTAATTGATTCAGTCTCATAAAATACACTACACTATCAGTTTGGAACTCTGATTAATACTTAATTTAATGAAGGATTTGGAGTTCAGCATAGAAGAGCATGGCAAATTATTCACTCTTGTGCAAAATGAAAGAAACCAGCATAATTATACACAAGCATTTATTAAAAGATAATAAAAGCAAAAACACATAATGAAGTCTAACAATGCACTAAGCTAAAGAACAAAACGGTGTGTGTGTCTGTGTGTGTGATCCAAAATGGCTGTTTGGGTCCAAAATGGCATCAAACAAAAGAAATCTAATTCAAAATGGCAGCTGAGCAGTGAATGCATGGTTAGACAAAGAAAGGAAATTCAAAATGGCGGCTAGGCCATGTTTGAAAAGAGTGTGGCTCTGTTAAAGGGCCAAATTGAAGTGTATGTGTGAACTGTGTAGGATAAACGGTGCCAGGTTAGTAAACAGGATAGTTGCATGCAAGACCCTGTGTCTGTGTGAAGTCACTGACATCAGCTTAGCATGTGGCTACCAAATTCAAACAGGGGGAAGCACATCACATCAATTAAACTCAATGAACCAAATAAATACAGATACATTCAGAAAAGCAATACAGTCCCGTGTACTCTGCTATGCTCTGTTACGCCCAGTTGTATGTTCAGTAGTTATACGGTTCGATGGCTCAGTGATTAAGAGAACTCAAACTGTTAAGTACTTTTCACTAACCTCTTCTTTAATCCCTTAATGTAATGAGTAATACACTGGCTCATTTCTTTAAAAATGTTGTGATCCCACCTCAGATTTTTTGCAGGCTAATCTATAAACGTGTATATATAATAACCATCAGTGATATAGCACTTTTCAAAAACAAGTTTACAATGTGCTTAACAGACAAACAAGCAGAACATTATCTTAATATTCACGAATAAACCATCCTGGCTTGTCAGTTTATGTTGTCCTCACCACCCTAGAAAATAGCATCATTGAATTTGAGAATAATGTTGAAAAAACGGTTCCTGCTTTTGAAAAAGACAAATTACAAATTACACTTTAAAAGACAGTAATGGGCTCATGTCCTGTTACACAGAGACAAAGATGGAATATGTCCAGCTTTATTGCTTTACACGGGAGTACACACATTCATCTTCTGTGTCGTCCCTCTGTTTTCTTGATCTGCTGGCCTTGTTTACCCTTAGAGCAGCGTAATGGAGATTATCCTCATTATTGTAATCCTAGCAATGAAATATAAAAGAGTAAATAACAATATGGTACTCGACAGAAATGAGAAACAAATTCAACAGAAATTGTTAGGATATAAAATATATATTTAAATGGTAATAGAATTGTTAATCTAGACAGAAAATACCTCTGCATTTGTTGTGGAGGAAGCAGAAAATCTCACGAAAGACTCTGAAAAACAATTTTAAAGCTGTGATTCTATAATGACACGTTCAGCAATTACACACTGTAGATACAAACAGTACCATTTACCTCTACATTGGCCGTTGTTTCTCTTACTCATAATGTACAGTGAGAAAGCCAGTAAAACACTCAGGATGGTAGTGAATGTCAAAGCGCCAATCAAGAAATACACCAAGACAAGAGAGTCTTTCTCATCTGCAGAGACGGAGACATTACAGAGGAGATTTTTTTAAAACTTTGTGTTCATCAAATGTTTAGTTAGAGAGTAACCATAACTATTTATCAGATAAAACAACTTCTGCTAGAAAGTTACTTACGTTCAAAGTCCAGCTTGGTCCCATTTCCAAACAGTATGTGTCCACATGAGGCAACAGCACAGTAGTAGGTCCCAGCATGAGAAAGATTCAGACTCTTCAATGGCAAGTTGTAGAAACAGGTGTGTGTTTGTGTGTTGAGTTTCCTCTCACACTGATCATTCCTGCCTCCATGGGTGTACATGAGTCCTGGATGAGATTCTTCAGAGTTCCTGAACCAGTAAACACTGTGTTCTCCATCACAGGTCCCAGTGTGTACTGTACAGTTCAGAGTCACAGAGCCTCCTGGCTGGATGGTCTCAGATGCTGACTGATGGACCGAAGCTTGGATGTTCAAACCTGAACCCTTTACACTGACAATAGTCCCCTCAACTTCAAATTTGACTGAAAAGCTACTTGCACAGTAGTATGTAGCTGAGTCTGAAATGTGTAAATCTGAGATCTTCAAGTGATTTTTACCTTTTTCAGTATCCAATGTGAAGCGTGGATTGTTCTTGAATTCATCATAAAAAATGCCTTTTTTATTAGACATGTCATTGGTAGAGATGAGTCTTGGTTTCTGTCCCAGAGTTTGCTTATACCAATAAAATATTACATCTTCTACGCCATCTTCATAGAAACATAGCAAAGTTATGCTATCACCAATATTAGCTGATACAAAACCACTCTCTTGAAGAACCGATGAGGACAGATCAGTCATCTGAGCTGAAGTGATAGGAGAGACAGAGCAAATACACAATTAATTCAATGTGACAGTAAGTATGTTATACTGAATAAATGATTAGAAGCAATGACACTTAGAGTGACCAAATAGATACAAATGGAGGCAAAAAAAAAACAACTCACCCATTTTCCCCAAGAACAAATATGTCAGATAGAAAACAAACGTTGGAGATGTCATCATGGTCAAATTGCTGACTTGAGTGAAAAGAATCTTGATCTTTTCTCCACTCTTCACAGACAAGACTGTGTTTGATTGGCCAACCTGAAGTGACACTATATGACCTATTAAGGAAACATGATCACATGCTCACTGCCACATATAGTGTCAATTTCAGTTCTTTTGAAGACTCACTTGGTGACAGGTATATGAAGAACATAAAGGCTCTTTGACTTGACATTAGATTTAAAATCACCTAAATATAAACAACTATACATCCACACCCATTTAACACCACACTGATCTCACTGATGGGCCATTTTCACTTTACATGTTTGGTTAATATTTGCTTTCTTTAACAGTACAGGAAAGGGACATAAGGATGAGGACAAGGATAACAAAAAACTCTTGTTTGAAAACAAATTGGTTATCCAATATCCAATTATTAACATTTTCCTTAAATCAAATTCTTTCTTGATAGTGTTTTAGTCAGCATTTTTCCTGTAATGGCCATTCAGTGTATTTACCTTCTGTAATTAACTCTGTATAGTAGTTTGTTGCTAATGGCAGGTTCCCCCATTCTCATGCTGGATTCAAATTACCTGCATATTTACAAGGTATTCATGGGAAATGACGCATGCATGTAATCCAGCATTACCATTTGTAACTGTCACCAAGAGCAAGCACTTTGCCAACAGTGGCAAGAAAAAACCTTCTTTTAAGGGTCAGAAACCTCGACCAGAACCAGACTCAGGGTGGGCGGCCATCTGCCGCTGCTGTGTTGGGTAGAGAGAGAGAGAGAGAGAGAGAGAGAGAGCATACAGTAACATAATGCAAATTCCACATAGGATTTTAAAATAATAAAAATGTAATGGTGGTGGTAATATTAATGAAACAATAATAGTAAAAACTGTCATATGAATAATAATTAAGGACAAAGATAACAAAATACTCTTGTTTAAAAATGCTGGTTATCCAATATGTGGCTCAGTGATGGAGGTGACTACTGGTGGTTACTTACAGTATTAATCTCCTCTTTAATCCCTTAAATGTATAATTCTCAACAGTTTCATTAAATTTAACTCTTTTTTATACTGTTTTTGTACAGCATTTTTCTGTAATGGCCATTCAGTGTATTTATCTTCTGTAATTAACTCTGTATAGTAGTTTTCATTGCTAATGGTGTAATCTGCCATTCCCACGCCGGATTCAAATTACCTGCATATGTAGAAGGTATTCATGGGAAATGATGCATGCATGTATTCCAGCATTGCTGTTTGTAATTGTATCTCACTGATATCAGCCTCATTGGTTACTGTTAACTCACCTACTACCTGCCCCTCGGACGTCCTCTTCAGTTCCCTAACTGATGCCTCTCTCTCTCTCCCTTCCCCTCCTCCTGTGTGTGTGTGTGTGTGTTTGAGTGATTGTGTGCAGGTGTGCCGAAGTCAGGGTGGAACCTCCCAGCTGCACTGCATCTCTGAATCAAGCCGTTGAGCTTGTATTTTTTGCTATCACCTTCCGTTTTTACCTGTTATAAACTGTTCTCCGTCTCCTCGCAGTCTTGCCAGCTCTGATTTCAGCCTCTGTTCCTTCCACTGCCTCCTGAACTACTCTACTCCAGTCTCCTGCTTCCCCTGCATCACCATTCGCTGAGTTTTTTCCAAATACTTTAAATATGCTACCTGGCCTCTTGTCTGTGTCTGCTCCTGAGTTCACTAATTCTTATCCCCATAACACCTACACCTAGAGGAGGGGGCCATCATCAGTTGTAGAAATGGGAAATGGGAGCCAAATCAAAGTCTGCTCTTAATATTTTGCATTAGCCCTGTTGATTTTATTATTTGGGATGTAGTGGAGAGTAAATACAAATACACACAGTTTACCCACCTTTTTCAAATGCAACAGGGTTTACTCACCTTTTCATGAGTTTACCATTACCTTTACCATTGGACAGTTTAGCCAGCAGACATTTATAGTTTAATCAACTTTTTTTTTTACCACTACATCCCCTGTGTGATGACTAACCTAGAATAATGTTTCCCAATCCTTTATTAGAGGTCCAGGATGTTTTCCATCCAACCCTGCTTCACCACAACTGGCTCAAATGGTAATTTTATGAGCCATGCAGTTATATTCAATAAAGCGAGGAACACACAATCTCTAGATGTGTCATTATTATTCATGTAACTGTAAGATTGGATAGGGCCTATATAAAATTATGGAATTATTTTATATTTTGGAAATGATCCTCTGTTGTTACCATAACTCAGGTTAGGCGGTGTATATGCAGAGAATTTGTTTTAAATTACTTTTTGGTTATCTGGGGGAGGACCCCCAGCCCCCATCATAATATTGTTATGATAATATTTCTTTTCAAGTTTGCTCCCCCATTTTAAAACATAACCAGGTGCCCATGAACACAGGTGCGGGTTTGTGTTGAGTTTCCTCTCACACTGATCATTCCTGCCTCCATGGGTGTACATGAGTCCTGGATGAGATTCTTCAGAGTTTCTGAACCAGTAAACACTGTGTTCTCCATCACAGGTCCCAGTGTGTACTGTACAGTTCAGAGTCACAGAGCCTCCTGGCTGGATGGTCTCAGATGCTGACTGATGGACCAAAGCTTGGATGTTCAAACCTGAACCTGAACCCTTTACACTGACAGTAATGCCCTCTGCCAATTCAATTGTTACAAAAAAGCTGATTCTGAAATGAGTAATGCTGAGATCTTCAAGTGGTTTTTACCATTTTCAGTATCCAATGTGAAGCATGGATTGTCATTTCATGTAGAAGGTAGAGATGAGTCTTGATTTCTGTCCGAGAGTTTGCTTATATCAGGAAAATCTTGCTACCACGTCATCTTCATAGAAACATTGCAAAGTTACGCTGTCACCATGAATTCATGTTTGAATTGCTGACTTGAGAGAAAAGAATCTCGATCTTTTCACTCAGCTGATCTGCAGATCAGGACTGTGTGGGTGTGGTTTGATCAGATTTGACTGACAGTTTCTTGGCAAAATAATCTGATGGCAACCCAACTGCCATCAGATTATGATCCAAATTTTGCAAAATTGTGATTGGTGGACAGAAATATGTGACATATTTTTTTCCCAACTGAGCCCACAAAACAGCACAGACAGAAAATGTTGTGTTTATCTAAGATCCCATTTTTCATAGTAGGAAGCTGTTTAACAACATGTTTTCAGGAGCTTTACATGCAGAAGTCAATGTATGTACTGTTGGGATTTACAATGGTTAAAGGGGGACCAAATTGTGTAGGTGCAATAAATTGATTGTGGCTATCAGAATTATCAAAGATAATCATAAATAATAACTTTAATGAATAAAGTCTGCGGGGGGCACCACCCTTAAACAAGGGAAAAGGATAGCAAATTAATTGATTCAGTCTCATAAAACACACTACAGTATCAATTTGGTATTCTGATTAATAATTAAATGCATAATTAAAATTACCATTAATAGCTATTAGGTTGAAGGATTTGGAGTTCAACATAGAAGAGGTTGGCAAATTATTCACTCTTGAGAAAAATTAAAGAAACCAGCATAATGATACACAAGCATTTATTAAAATATAATAAAAGCAAAAACATATTATGAATTCTAACAATGCACTAAGCTAAAGAACAAAAAGGTGTGTGTGGCTGTGTGTGATCCAAAATGGCTGTTTGGGTCCAAAATGGCATCAAACAAAAGAAATTGAATTCAAAATGGTGGCTGAGCAGCAGATGCATGGTTCGACAAAGAAAGGAAATTCAAAATGGCGGCTAGGCCATGTATGAAAAGAGTGTGGCTCTGTTAAAGGGCCAAATTGAAGTGTATGTGTGAACTGTGTAGGATAAACAGTGCCAGGTTAGTAAACAGGATAGTTGCATGCAAGACCCTGTGTCTGTGTGAACGTCACTAACATCAGCTTAGCATGTGGCTACCAAATTCAAACAGGGGGAAGCACATCACATCAATAAAAGTCAATGAACCAAATAAATACAGATACATTCAGAAAAGCAATACAGTCCCGTACATTGTGCTTAAAAGTCATAAAAGCAGAAAATGATCTTAATATTCATGAATAAACCATCCTGGCTTGTCAGTTTATGTTGTCCTCACCACCCTAGTAGATAGCATTTATGGTTTGTACGTGCAAACACAATTATACACACACATTCTTGCTCAATATGTCCCAGTAGCTCATCACACAGCATCATTGAATTGGAGCAAAGTGTATTAGTTTGATCCCAAAAATCTAATTAATTCAAATTCTAATTCTAATCTACTATAAAATCTGTTGTTTCACTCTGTGGAAACACTCTGCTTGAAAGCACACACACACAATGAGAAATTGTTTAGATGATCCTACATATGCACAGGACACAACCATAGAGACATCATTACACTGTCGAACATGGAAACTATAGAAAAGAGTTTGGGTTTCAAACACTCAATCAACACAATTACTACAAGTACTGATAGCTGTGATCGCTGTCTGAGATGACTCTACGTATGCATTTGCATTAGCTGTCACTTGAAAAACAAATCACTTTTTAAAAATCGTTTGCACTGCAGCCCTCATAGCCTAATCTTAAACTACGCTGTAGAATAAATGATGGTCTGTTCATTTGCATGTCTCCACTGCCACACTAAATGATAAGGTCACAGGTGATTCAGATGAGTAGTTGTGGTAATTTTACCTCTAAGGCAGTTGCATTTTACAAAGGCAGCAAAAAGCCTCACCTTTATCCAACATTTTGCAATCTGTGGAGTAGAGTTCAAAATGGATTCATATATTATGTCTCAGATGGTTTGGAGTCGTATCCATTCAGCACGACTCACTGGTTTACACCATTTTTCATCAACAAAGAACAATATCCTAGATTACTGATAAGTCAATAGAGCAGAGTCACAGCGGATTTTAATAACTCACTCCACTGTAGTACAAGGCATGCCCTGTTGCACTTATATGCTGTGATTATTGAATTTGGACAGATCATCAACAATTTAATGTTTTTCCCCATGATAAGTAGCAAGTAGCTAACAGCAACAGAAAAGAACAAAAGATGTAAGGTCATTGCAACCCATTTGCACAGAGAAAGTGGAAATCATGTACTTCATATATTGCCATTGTTAGAGCTTCTTTAGTTAGTTAGTTTATTACAAAGTAAAGCTTTACACTAAACAGTTTTAGATGAAATTATGTTGAAAAAACGATTCCTGCTTATAAAAAAATCAAATTACAAATTACACATTAAAAGACAGTAATGGGCTCATGTCCTGTTACACAGAGACAAAGATGGAATATGTCCAGCTTTATTGCTTTACACGGGAGTACACACATTCATCTTCTGTGTCGTCCCTCTGTCTTCTTGATCTGCTGGCCTTGTTCACCCTTACAGCAGCGTAATGGAGATTATCTTCATTTTTGTAATCCTAGCAATGACATGAAAACAAATTCAACAGAAATTGTTAGGATATAAAATATATATTTAAATGGTAATAGAATTATTAATCTAGACAAAAAATACCTCTGCATTTGTTGCGGAGGGAGCTGAAAATCTCACGCAAGATTCTGAAAAACAATTTTAAAGCTGTGATTCTATAATGACATGTTCAGCAATTACACACTGTAGATACAAACAGTACCATTTACCTCTACATTGGCCGCTGTTTCTCTTACTCATAATGTACAGTGAGAAAGCCAGTAAAACACTCAGGATGGTGGTGAATGTCAAAGCGCCAATCAAGAAATACACCAAGACAAGAGAGTCTTTCTCATCTGCAGAGAAGGAGACATTACAAAGGAGATTTTTTTAAAACATTGTGTTCATCTTATGTTTAGTTAGAGAGTAACCATAACTATAAATCAGATAAAACAACTTCTGCTAGAAAGTTACTTACACTTAATGTCCAGCTTGGCCCTGTTTCCAAACAGTATGTGTCCACATGAGGCAACAGCACAGTAGTTGGTCTCAGCATGAGAAAGATTCAGGCTCGTCAGTGGCAAGTTGTAGAAACAGGTGTGTGTTTGTGTGTTGGGTTTCCTCTCACACTGATCATTCCTGCCTCCATGGGTGTACATGAGTCCTGGATGAGATTCTTCAGAGTTCCTGAACCAGTAAACACTGTGTTCTCCATCACAGGTCCCAGTGTGTACTGTACAGTTCAGAGTCACAGAGCCTCCTGGCTGGATGGTCACAGATGCTGACTGATGGACCGAAGCTTGGATGTTCAAACCTGAACCCTTTACACTGACAGTAATGCCCTCTGCAAATTCAAATATTTCTGAAAAGCTACTTGCGCAGTAGTATGTAGCTGAGTCTGATATATGTAAATCTGAGATTTTCAAGTGATTTTTACCTTTTTCAGTATCCAATGTGAAGCGTGGATTATTCTCGCATTCATCATAAAATTTGCCATTTTTATCAAACATGTAGAAGGTAGAGATGAGTCTTGGTTTCTGTCCCAGAGTTTGCTTGTACCAGGAATATCTTGCTACCATGTCATCTTCATAGAAACATCGCAAAGTTAAGCTTTCACCAACATTAGCTGATACAAAACCACTCTCTTGACGAACTGATGAGAACAGATTAGTCATCTGAGCTGAAGTGACAGGAGAGACAAAGCAAATACACAATTAATTTAATGGAACAGTAAGTATATTATACTGAAAAAATGATTAGCAAGCAATGACACTTAGAATGACCATACACTCTAAAAGATACAAATGGAGGCAAAAAAACACAACTCACCCATTTTCCCCAAGAACAAACATGTCAGATAGAAAACAAACGTTGGAGATGTCATCATGTTTGAATTTCTGACTTGAGTGAAAAGAATCTTGATCTTTTCTCCACTCTTCACAGACAAGACTGTGTTTGATTGGCCAACCTGAAGTGACACTGTATGTCCTATTAAGGAAACATGATCACATGCTCACTGCCACATATAGTGTCAATTTTGGTTCTTAAGAAGACTCACTTGGTGAGAGGTATATGAAGAATATAAAGGCTCCTCGACTTAACATTAGATTTAAAATCACCAAAATATAAACAACTATACATCCACACTTTTAACAGTAAAGAAAGGAACATAAGGATGAGAACAAGGATAACAAAAAACTGTTATTTGAAAATGCTGCTTATGCAATAGGTATTCAGTGATGGAGGGGACTACTGGTGCTTACTTACAGTATTAAACTCCTCTTTAATCCTCAGTCATGAATCTAAAAATTTTCTTTATACTATAACTTTTTTGATACTATTTTGGTCATCATTTTTTCAGTCATGGCCATTCAGTGTATTTACCTTCTGTAATTAACTCTGTATAGTAGTTTGTTGCTAATGGCAGGGTCCCCCATTCTCATGCTGGACTCAAATTACCTGCATATTTACAAGGTATTCATGGGAAATGATGCATGCATGTACTCCAGCATTACCATTTGTAACTGTCACCAAGAGCAAGCACTTTAGCCATAGTGGCAAGGAAAAACCTTCTTTTAATGGTCAGAAACCTCGAACAGAACCAGACTCAGGGTGGGCTTCCATCTGCCGCTGCTGTGTTGGGTAGAGAGAGAGAGAGAGAGAGAGAGAGAGAGAGAGAGAGAGAGAGAGAGAGAGAGAGAGAGCATACAGTGACATAATGCAAATTCCAGATAGGATTTTAAAATAATAATAATGTAATGGTGGTGGTAATATTAATAAAACAATAATAGTTATAATGATATGAATAATAATGATAATAATAGTAATAAGACTAATAATAATAATAATTGTGGTGTGGTTGTCAAGCAGGAACATGATAGCAGGAGGAGGCCCGCAGTCATAGATCTAGACTCTGCAGGTCCGGAGACCTGCTGAATCCAACATTTCTTACTGCTGCTAGTTCACATTAAAAGCATTCAACTGGCGAAGCGTATTTTCCTCAAGAACGAACATGTCAGATAGAAAACAAATTTTGGAGATATCATTGTGACTGAGAGAAAAAAAATCTTGATCTTTTCTCCACTCTTCACAGACAAGACTGTGTTTGGTTGGCCAACCTGAAGTGACACTGTATGTCCTATTAAGGAAACATGATCACATGTTCACTGCCACCTATAGTGTCAAATTTGGTTCTTGAGAATCTTTGCATGTTGAGAAGTATATGAAGAACATAATGGCTTCTCAACTTTGTCAACAATGGCAGTAGCTTTAAACTGAACAAAATGTTTTGAACCATAGTCATCATCACTAATGTAAGATTCTGCCTTAATGCTGATCTCACTGATGAGCCAAAACCAACCCGTTCTCATTCCCAGGTCGTCATATACTGACATTTTGTCACGCCCCTTGGCGTCTCATATAGATGCATGTGGTACCATTTAGTGACTGTATGAGACGTACCAGGCTTTCAATTAAACTCCAATGTAAAACCATCTGCGGCAATATTAAACACTCAGAGGAAATGCTCCGGGCCGTCCATTCACTTCAATATTGACCTGACCATGATGCTATAAGACACTGTGAGCATCAGTCCCATTGGAGAACCGAGGACACACCGCCCAGATATATTTTCCTCACTGTTAATTCCCATGTTAAGGTTTGCTGTGTCTTCATCGGATTTGCTTTGAGCGGGGCAATTACTGAGATTGTGGGCTACTCGTTCTCACACATGATAGTGGTCACAACTTTGACAGGTGCCATCATCTTGATTATGTCTTCAGCGGTGCAGATGACATTCTCATTAAGAGTGTTCACCTCCTCCACTTTTCTGAGCTCCCTTGACATGAATGTGGCAAAATCCACAGTTTGCTGCTGCAAAAAGCATTCTAAAATGTTATTTATATAGTGCCAATTCATTGCACTTTTCCTATAGAACAGGTCTAGACCGTACTCTTTATAATATTATTTACAGAGACCCAACAAATCCCACCATTAGCAAGCACAGGCGACAGTGGCAAGAAAAAACTAACTAACAGGCAGAAACCTTGGACAGAACCAGACTCAATGGTGGGTGGCCATCTGCCGCTGCCATGTTACGTTTTGAGAGAGAGATAGAGGTAGAGAGAGAGAGAGAGAGAGAGGGAGAGAGGTTTGGGGGGAGAAGGAAGCACAATGCAAATACCACTTAGAATTTTAAAATAGTAATAATGCAATGGTAGTGGTAACATTAATGTTAATAAATTAATAATAGTAGGATTGGCAGTTATAGGAATAATAATGACAGAATTAGTAACATAGCCAATACAAATAACTGCAGTAGCAGTTGTCGAGCAGGAACACAGGGGCAGCAAGTGGCCCACAACCACAGATCCAGTCTCTGCAGCTCCGGAGGTATAAATACCTGCTGAAAGCAACAGAAGGAGAGAGGAGAGAAACGAGAAAGCACAGAACTACGGGAGAGAGAAGATGTTGAGTTAGTAACATGCAGTAATGGGATAAAAATGCATACAGATGGAGAGGGAGAGGAGGAGATAGGAAAGAGGTGCATCATGGGAAGTCTCCCAGCAGTGTAGGCCTATAGCAGCATAGCTAAGGGATGGTTCAGGACTCATCCAAGCCATCCCTAACCTATAAGCTTTATCAAAGAGTCAAGTCTTAAGCCTACTCTTAAATATGGATATGGTGTCTGCCTCCTGACCCCAAAACTGGGATCTGATTCCACAAGAGAGGAGCTTGATAACTGAAGGCTCTGGCTCCCGTTCTACTTTTTGAGACTCTAGGAACCACAAGTAACCCTGCATTCTAGGAGTGCAGTGTTCTAGTCGGGTAATACGGTATTATGAGCTCTTTAAGATGCGATGGTGCCTGACCATTAAGAGCTTTGTAGGTGAGGAGAAGGACTTTAAATTCTATTCTGGATTTTACAGGGAGCCAGTGCAGAGAGGCTAATATTGGAGAAAGATGATCTCTTTTCCTAGTTCTTGTCAGTGCACGTCCCGCAGCATTCTGGATTAAATGGAGACTCTTAAGGGACTTTTTCAGGCAGCCTGATAATAAGGAATTGCAATAGTCCAACCTAGAAGTAACAAATGCATGGACTAGTTTTTCAGCATCATTTTGAGACAGGATGTGCCTGATTTTTGCAATGTTGTGTAGGTGAAAGAAGGCAGTCCTTGAAGTTTGTTTCATGTGGCAGTTAAAGGATAAATCCTGATCAAAGATAACTCTGAGGTTCCTTACGGTGGTGCTAGAGTCCAGGGCAATGCCATCTAGAGCAACTATGTCTTTAGATAATGTGTCTCTGAGGTGTTTGGGGCCAAGTACAAAAACTTCAGTTTTGAGTGTAACATCAGAAAATTGCAGGTCATCCAGGTTTTTATGTCTAAGTTTTGCTAACTGATAGTTTCATCTGGCTTGATCGATATAATTGGGTATCATCCGCATAACAATGAAAGTTTATGGAGTGTTTCCTAATAATATTGCCTAAGGGAAGCATATATAAGGTGAATAGAATCGGTCCAAGCAAGGAACCTTGTGGAACTCTGTGACTAACTAGGATGTGATGATCAATGGTGTCGAATGCAGCTCTAAGATCTAACAGAACAAGTACAGAGACAAGTCCATTGTCTGATGCAATTAAAAGGTCATTTGTAATTTTCATCAGTGCTTTCTCTGTGCTATGATGCACTCTAAATCCTGACTGAAAATCCTCAAATAAACTATTGTTATTCAGAAAGTCACACAACTGACTGGCGACTGCTTTCTCAAGGATCTTAGAGAGAAAGGGAAGGTTAGATATAAGTCTATAGTTGGCTAAAATGTCTTTAAGCAGCCTTGTTGGAATGGGGTCTAAGAGACAGTTCGATGGCTTAGATTAATTAATCGTCGAAGTTAGCTGATGAAGGTCGATAGGAGCAAAGCAGTCAAAATGTATATCAGGTTTTACAGTTGTTTTTAAAGTTCCTGTGTTTGAAGATAAACTGGTACTAGTTGAGGGCAGGACGTGATGAATTTTTTTCTCTAATAGTTAAAATTTTATTATTAAAGAAGCTCATGAAGTCATTCCTACTGAAGACTATAGGAATACATGGCTCAATAGAGCTGTGATTCTCTGTCAGTCTGGCTACAGTGCTGAAAAGAAACCTGGGGTTGTTTTTATTTTCCTTTATTAATGATGAGTAGTAGTAGGCTGCTCTGGCATTACGGAGGGCCTTCCTATATGTTCCAAGACCATCTTGCCAGACTAAATAAGATTCTTCCAGGTTGTTGGAATGCCATTTCCTTTCAAGTTTTGGCGATGTTTGCTTTAATTTGTGGGTTTGGAGGTTATACCATGGAGCTAACCTTCTTAGTGTTATTGTCTTCTTTTTAGAACGACGATAGAATCGAGTGTCGTTCGCAGTGAGCGTGCAGCACTATCAAAAAGATGGTCAATTTGATGACAGAGATCTGATGTTTAAGAGTCCACATTTAATTGTCCTATTTTGTTGCGCTATTTCAGCGTTTTTGTTTAGGTTTTTATGTATAATTCCTCTTCTGTTAACTTTTGGTTTTAATAATTTAAGTGGTCGAGGGGCCAGACACTGTCACTAAAGAGTTTCCCTTTGTGGATAAATAAAGTATTTCTGATTCTAAAGAGTTTTGGGTGGGTAACTGCTCTGGAACCGCAGAGAAGCGTGTAGGAATGCAACTCTGCTTCCTGGTCTCAACTCTGTTGTCATGGTTTAGGTCAACTAATGAACTTGGTCAGATTTCTAGATATGAGAGCTGCTCCATCCAAAGTGAGATGAATGCCGTCTCTCCTTATAAAGACCAGGTCTTCTCCAAAAAGTCTGCCAATAATCTACAAAGCCCACATCGTTTGCTGGACACAAGACCCAGAGAAGACTACGGAGTCTGACATTGGCTTTGCATATGTACACACTGACTCGACATTAACTTCAGTGACTTTAGTATTTACAGAGCCAGGGCTGTGTACAAACACCACAGTTGTTTTTCAGCGGACACAAAGAATGGACAGCTAGCGTACCGTGAAGAGATATTTGCAGAATTTGACAAAGAGACGCGTATTGGATTAGAATCGCATACCCCATTTTTAACTCCCAGCCTGGAGAGATGTGGAGCGTTGTGATTGTCACATAGTAATCAGTTGCACATGATGTCCAGGCATCGGTTGTTATTGCCACTTGCTCTGCAATTCTTGTTCTCGTCATCTCTAACGTATTTATCATGTCATGAAAGCCACCAATCAACTCCAGTGTAAGGTATCCAGAGTGTTATATCTCAACAAATATTCGCTGGATTGCCATTCATAAAAAGTTCATAAAAAAACATAATTCGGTATTATTTGTTAGGAGTTTAACACTCAAAAACTCAGCTGATCTCCTGATCAGCACTGTGTGGGTGTGGTTTGATCAGATTTGACTGACAGTGGCTTGGCCAAATTAACAACCTGACTGCCATCAGATTCAGATTCAAATATAGCAAAATTCTGATTAGTGGACATTTTACCCACGGAGCCCTGTCCACTTCAAACCAGTGAGAAGAGCGCAGACAAAAAAAGCACAGACAGAAAATATTGTGTTTATCTAAGATCCCATTTTTCATTGTAGGAAGCTGATTGACAACATGTTCTCAGGAGCTTTACATGCAGCAGTCAATGTATGTACTGCTGGGATTTACAATGGTTAAAGGGGCACCAAATTGTGTAGGTGCAATCAATTGATTGTGGCTATCAGAATTATCAAAGATAATCATAAATAATAACTTTAATGAATAAAGTCTGCGGGGGGCACCACCCTTAAACAAGGGAATAGGATAGCAAATTAATTGATTCAGTCTCATAAAATACACTACAGTATTAGTTTGGAACTCTGATTAATAATTCAATTAATAACTAAAATTACCATTAATAGCTAGTAGGTTGAAGGATTTGGAGTTCAACATAGAAGAGGTTGGCAAATTATTCACTCATGTGCAAAATGAAAGAAACCAGCATAAATAAACACAAGCATTTATTAAAATATAATAATAGAAAAAACACATTATGAAGTCTAATAATGCACTAAGCTAAGGAACAAAAGGGTGTGTGTGTCTGTGTGTTCGTGATCCAAAATGGCTGTTTGGGTCCAAAATGGCATCAAACAAAAGAAATCTAATTCAAAAGGGTGGCTGAGCAGCAGCTGCATGGTTAGACAAAGAAAGGAAATTCAAAATGGCGGCTAGGCCATGTATGAAAAGAGTGTGGCTCTGTTAAAGGGCCAAATTGAAGTGTATGTGTGAACTATGTAGGATAAATGGTGCCAGGTTAGTAAACAGGATAGTTGCATGCAAGACCCTGTGTCTGTGTGAAGTCACTGACATCAGCTTAGCATGTGGCTACCACATTCTAACAGGCGGAAGCACATCACATCAATAAAAGTCAATGAACCAAATAAATACAGATACATTCAGAAAAGCAATACAGTCCCGTGTAGTTATACGGTTCGATGGCTCAGTGATTAAGTGAACTAAAACTATTAAGTACTTTTCATTTTAACCTCCTCTTTAATCCCTTAATGTATTGACTGGCTCATTTCTTTAAAAATATTTTGATCCCAACCCAGATTTTGTTCAGGCTAATCTATAAATGTGTATATATATAATAACTTTCAGTGATTTAGCACTTTTCAAAAACAAGTTTACAATGTTTCTTAGCAGACATACAAGCAGAAAATTATCCTAATAGTCACGAATAAACCATCCTGGCTTGTCAGTTTATGATGTCCTCACCACCCTGGTAGATAGCATTCATGGTTTGTGCGTGCAAACACAATTGTACACACACATTCTTGCTCAATATGTCCCAGTAGCTCGTCACACAGCATCATTGAATTGGAGCAAAGTGTATTAGTTTGATCCCAAAAATCTAATTAATTCTAATTCAAATTCTAATCTACTATAAAATCTGTTGTTTCACTCTGTGGAAACACTCTGCTTGAAAGCACACACACACAATGAGAAATCATTTAGATGTTCCTACATATGCACAGGACACAACCATAGAGACATTTAACATTACACTGTCGAACATGGAAACTATAGAAAAGAGTTTGGGTTTGAAACACTCAATCAACACAATTACTACAAGTACTGATAGCTGTGATCGCTGTCTGAGATGATTCTACATATGCATTTGCATTAGCTGTCACTTTAAAAACAAATCAATTTTTAAAAATCATTCGAAATGCAGCCCTCATAGCCTAATCTTAAACTACGCTGTAGAATAAATGATGGTCTGTTCATTTGCATGTCTCCACTGCCACACTAAATGATAAGGTCACAGGTGATTCAGATGAGTAGTTGTGGTAATTTTACCTCTAAGGCAGTTGCATTTTACAAAGGCAGCAAAAAGCCTCACCTTTATCCAACATTTTGCAATCTGTGGAGTAGAGTTCAAAATGGATTCATATATTACGTCTCAGATGGTTTGGAGTCGTATCCATTCAGCACGACTCACTGGATTAATCCAGTTTTCATCAACAAAGAACAATCAAAGAACAATATCCTGGATTACTGATAAGTCAATAGAGCAGAGTCACAGTGCATTTTAATAACTCACTCCACTGTGATCATTGAATTCGTACAGATCATCAACAATTTAATGTTTTTCCCCAAGTAGCAAGTAGCTAACAGCACCAGAAAAAAAAAAAAAGATGTAAAGTCATTGCAACCCATTTGCACAGAGAAAGTGGAAATCATGTACTTCATATATTGCCATTGTTAGAGCTTCTTTAGTTAGTTAGTTTAATACAAAGTAAAGCTTTACACTCAGCGCCGCCGCTCCCACCACGCGCATCACGCACTGTGCGTAGGGCACCAAGTGCTGAGGGGCACCAAAAATAGCCTAATGAATTTTTTTTTTTAAATGCCGGTATTATTTCATTAGCCTATAGAAATATTAGGCACATTTTAGCTATGTATATGTAACAAAAAAGGGGGAACAAGAAAGATATTTAATAATTGCTGTAGTCTAGTGCCCCCCCCCCCGCGCCGGATGGTCCGTTCCGGTTGTTCGCGCGGGCGAATAATAAAGGAATTATGCTTAGGGCACCAAAATGGCTAGCAGCGGCACTGTTTACACTAAACAGTTTTGGGTGAAATAATGTTGAAAAAACGATTCCTGCTTTTGAAAAAGACAAATTACAAATTACACTTTAAAAGACAGTAATGGGCTCATGTCCTATTACACAGAGACAAAGATGGAATATGTCCAGCTTTATTGCTTTACACGGGAGTACACACATCCAACTTCTGTGTCGTCCCTCTTCTTGATCTGCTGGCCTTGTTCACCCTTACAGCAGCGTAATGGAGATTATCCTCATTTTTGTAATCCTAGCAATGAAATATAAAACAATAAATCACGATATGGTACACGACAGACATGAAAACAAATTCAACAGAAATTGTTAGGATATAAAATATATATTTAAATGGTAATAGAATTATTAATCTAGACAGAAAATACCTCTGCATTTGTTGTGGAGGAAGCTGAAAATCTCACGCAAGATTCTGAAAAACAATTTTAAAGCTGTGATTCTATAATGACATGTTCAGTAATTACACACTGTAGATACAAACAGTACCATTTACCTCTACATTGGCCGCTGTTTCTCTTACTCATAATGTACAGTGAGAAAGCCAGTAAAACACTCAGGATGGTGGTGAATGTCAAAGCGCCAATTAAGAAATACACCAAGACAAGAGAGTCTTTCTCATCTGCAGAGACGAAGACATTACAGAGGAGATTTTTTTTAAACGTTATGTTCATCTTAAGTTTAGTTAGAGAGTAACCATAACTATAAATCAGATAAAACAACTTCTTCTAGAAAGTTACTTACACTTAATGTCCAGCTTGGCCCTGTTTCCAAACAGTATGTGTCCACATGAGGCAACAGCACAGTAGTAGGTCCCAGCATGAGAAAGATTCAGACTCGTCAGTGGCAAGTTGTAGAAACAGGTGTGTGTTTGTGTGTTGGGTTTCCTCTCACACTGATCATTCTTTCCTCCATGGGTGTACATGAGTCCTGGATGAGATTCTTCAGAGTTTCTGAACCAGTAAACACTGTGTTCTCCATCACAGGTCCTAGTGTGTACTGTACAGTTCAGAGTCTCAGAGCTTCCTGGCTGGATGGTCTCAGATGCTGACTGATGGACCGAAGCTTGGATGTTCAAACCTGAACCCTTTACACTGACAGTAATGCCCTCCGCAAATTCAAATATTTGTGAAAAGCTACTTGCACAGTAGTATGTAGCTGAGTCTGAAATGTGTAAATCTGAGATTTTCAAGTGATTTTTACCTTTTTCAATATCCAATGTGAAGCGTGGATTGTTCTTGAATTCATCATAAAATGTGCCTTTTTTTTTAGACATGTAGAAGGTAGAGATGAGTCTTGGTTTCTGTCCCAGAGTTTGCTTATACCAGGAAAATCTTGCTACCACGTCACCTTCATAGAAACATTGCAAAGTTACGCTGTCACCAATATTAACTGATACAAAACCACTCTCTTGACGAACTGATGAGATCAGATTAGTCATCTGAGCTGAAGTGATAGGAGAGACAAAGCAAATACACAATTAATTTAATGTGACAGTAAGTAAATTATACTTTATAAATGATAAGAAGAAATGACACTTGAGTGACCATACACTCTAAAAGATACAAATGGAGGCAAAAAAAACACAACTCACCCATTTTCCCCAAGAACAAACATGTCAGATAGAAAACAAACGTTGGAGATGTCATCATGTTCAAATTGCTGACTTGAGTGAAAAGAATCTTGATCTTTTCTCCACTCTTCACAGACAAGACTGTGTTTGATTGGCCAACCTGAAGTGACACTGTATGTCCTATTAAGGAAACATGATCACATGCTCACTGCAACCTATAGTGTCATTTTTGGTTCTTTAGAAGACTCACTTGATGAGAGGTATATGATGAACATAAAGGCTCCTCGACTTGGAAATGGATTTAAAATAGAAAAGACCATACAGCCTCACCCATTCAACACCATACTGACCTCACTGATGAGTTTGGTTAATATTTGCTTTCTTTAACAGTACAGGAAAGGAATATAAGGATGAGGACAAGGATAACAAAAAACTGTTATTTGAAAATGCTGCTTATGCAATAGGTATTCAGTGATGGAGGGGACTACTGGTGGTTACTTACAGTATTAACCTCCTCTTTAATCCTCAGTTATAATTCTCAACATTTTCCTTAAATCAATTTTTTTTTTGATACTATTTTGGTCAGCATTTTTTCTGCAATGGCCATTCAGTGAATTTACCTTCTGTAATTAACTTTGTATAGTAGTTCATTGCTAATGGTAGGGTCCCCCATTCTCAAACTGGATTCAAATTACCTGCATATTTACAAGGTATTCATAGGAAATGATGCATGCATGTAAACCAGCATTACCATTTGTAACTGTCGCCAACAGCAAGCACTTTGGCAACAGTGGCAAGAAAAAACCTTCATTTAATGGTCAGAAAACTCGTGCAGAACCAGATTCAGGGTTGGCGGCCATCTGCCGCTGCTGTGTTGGGTAGAGAGAGAGACAGAGAGAGAGAGAGAGAGAGAGCATACAGTGACATAATGCAAATTCCAGATAGGATTTTAAAATAATAATAATGTAATTGTGGTGGTTATATTAATAAAACAATAATAGTAATAATGATGATATGAATAATAATGCTAAGAATAGTAATAAAACTAATAATAATAACTGTAGTGTGGTTGTCAAGCAGGAACATGGTAGCAGGAGGAGGCCCGCAGTCATAGATCTAGACTCTGCAGGTCCGGATACCTGCTGAATCCAACATTTTCTACTGCTGCTAGTTCACATTAAAAGCATTCAACTGGCGAAGCGTATTTTCCTCAAGAATGAACATGTCAGATAGAAAACAAACTTTGGAGATATCATTGTGACTGAGAGAAAAAAAAAATCTTGATCTTTTCTCCACTCTTCACAGACAAGACTGTGTTTGGTTGGCCAACCTGAAGTGACACTGTATGTCCTATTAAGGAAACATGATCACATGTTCACTGCCACCTATAGTGTCAAATTTGGTTCTTGAGAATCTTTGCATGTTGAGAAGTATATGAAGAACATAATGGCTTCTCAACTTTGTCAACAATGGCAGTAGCTTTAAAATGAACAAAATGTTTTGAACCATAGTCATCATCACTAATGTAAGATTGTGCCTTAATGCTGATCTCACTGATGAGCCAAACCAACCCTTTCTCATTCCCAGGTCGTCATATACCGACATTTTGTCACGCCCCTTGGCGTCTCATACAGATGCACATGGTACCATTTAGTGTCTGTATGAGACGCACCAGGCTTTCAATTAAACTCCAATGTAAAACCATCTGCGGCAATATTAAACACTCAGAGGAAATGCTCTGGGCCGTCCATTCACTCCAATATTGACCTGACCGAACGCTATAAGACTCTGTGAGCATCAGTCGCATTGGAGAACGAAGGACCCACCGCCCAGATATATTTTCCTCACTGTTAATTCCCACGTTAAGGTTTGCTATGTCTTCATTGGATTTGCTTTGAGGGGGGCAATTACTGAGATTGTGGGTTGCTCGTCCTCACACATGATAGTGGTCACAACTTTGACAGGTGCCATCATCTTGACTATGTCTTCAGCAGTACAGATGTCATTCTCATTAAGAGTGTTCACCTCCTCCACTTTTCTGAGCTCCCTTGACATGAATGTGGCAAAATCCACAGTTTGCTGCTGCAAAAAGCGTTCTAGAATGTCATGAGAGCTGTTCCATCGGGTGGACACATCTTCAATGAGCTTGTGGGAAGGCAAAGCCAGTTGCTGCTGTTTCTCACGTAGGAGTAATTTAACGTTTCCTGGCACAGATATCGTGGCTGGAATTGTGTGGCTTGGTCCGAGCCATTTTGTTTACATCCAGTTTCCAATTCATTTCAATTTTATTTATATAGTGCCAATTCATAACAGAAGTTATCTCATTGCACTTTTCCTATAGAACAGGTCTAGACTATACTCTTTATAATATTATTTACAGAGACCCAACAAATCCCACCATGAGCAAGCACTTGGCGACTGTGGCAAGAAAAAACAAAGAGAGAGAGGTTTTTGAGAGAGAGACAGAGAGGGAGGTTTTGAGGGGGGGGGGGGTGCACAATGCAAATACCACCTACAATTTTAAAATAGTAATAATGAAGTGGTAGTGGTAACATTACTATTAATAAATTAATAATAATAGGAATGACAGTTATAGGAATAATAATGACAGTAATAGTAACAGAACCAATAACAACAACTGCAGTAGCAGTTGTCAAGGAGGAACACAGGGGCAGCAAGTGGCCCACAACCACAGATCCAGTCTCTGCAGCTCTGGAGGTAGAAATAGCTGCTGAAAGCGACAGAAGGAGAGAGGAGAGAAATGAGAAAGCACAGAACTACGGGAGAGAGAAGATGTTGAGTTAGTAACATGCAGTTATGGGATAAAAATGCATACAGATGGAAAGGGAGTCACCCAGCCTCCCTGGTTTTGGCTAACAGGAGCTACCTCTGGTTGGTCCGTACAGGCTACTGGGGGCTGGCTAACTAATTGATTGAGCTAATGACTGAGTTCCCATGGTGCGGAACTGCGTTTCCAATTCACTAAGCCTCGCCTCCAATGCTCCAAATAAACTACATTTATTACATGTACCATTATCACTAAAGGAGGCAGAGGAATAGCTAAACATTTGACACACCGTGCAGGAGAGAGCAGGAAAGTGAGAGGAAGAGAGAGAAGCCATTGCTAGCTGCTAAGCTAAAGAACGGTAGCTAGCAAAAACAAATAGCGTGTGGGATTAGCGAAAAAGTCGTTAAAAGACGGAGAGTGCTATGAGAGTTTGAGCAGAACTAGTGTACGTTTAAACGTACGCAAATATGTGTTACTAGTAACACACAAACACCGGTGACCAGAAATTAGGCCCACTGCAGCACGTCAGCACATCCAACTGGACAAGCAAACTGGAAAACAACCAAAAACAACGTATTTCCAGGGCTGTGTCTAAACACCGGACTTCTTTTTCAGCGCAGACAAAGAACGGACAGCTAGCATACCGTGAGGAGATACTTGCTGAATTTGACAAAAAGATGTGTATTGGATTAGAATCGCATACCCCATCTTTAACTCCCAGCCAGAGAGATGTGGTGTGTTGTGATTGTCATGTAGTAATTGGTTGCAAATGACGTCCAGGCATCGGTTGTTATTGCCACTTGCTCTGCAATTCTTGTTCTCGTCATCTCTAACGTATTTATCATGTCATGAAAGTCATCACTCAACTACACTGTAAGGTGTCCAGAGTGTTATATCTCAACAAATATACGCTGGATTGCCATGGTGTTTTGTACACACACTCATGGTCCCCAGAGGATGACTCTTTACGACTTTGGGAAGCCCCTGTATTTTGCTCTATCACCACCAAGAGGTTGATGTTGGTATTGTTTGAAATGTCTCAACAACTATTTGGTTGAATGGCACGAAATTTGGTAGTAGTACATACATGGTATGGCTGTAGAGTTATTTTAACGATGTCCATGGTCTGGGTCTGATTTTATTGCATCTAACAGAGACACTCCTACAGTACCACCCTGGCATCTGGACTTTCATGAGAAAAGTCAAAATAAAGTATAGGGTTTTTTTAACTGTTATGATTTGTGTAAGTTTAGAGGCTCAACTCATCAGGTATATACCTATATAGAGAATTTAGCCCATAGAGTTGAGTTCATAGACACTGGCAGATGGTTGGGGGTGGGGGTGCACCTTATCTCTTCTCAGCACATACAGTAGATGACACAACCTCATGACATGCTATAAGGTTTTGTGTATAAAGCATAGCAAATATAGTAGGCTCACAGGCAGAAAGTTTTGCTCATTCATCATGCAAATGTATTACTACTGCACAAAATTCATGCAAGTTATTAAACCACACTGAAAGCCCCTGGAAATGTGGTTTCAAATTTAAAGTATTTCTTTATAAAAATATAACATTTATAGACAACAATCAAAGTTAAAGTTCATAAAAAAAACATAATTCGGTATTATTTGTTAAGAGTTTAACACTCAAAAACTCAGCTGATCTGCGGATCAGGACTGTGTGGGTGTGGTTGGATCAGATTTGACTGACAGTGGCTTGGCAAAAAAAGCAAACAACCTAACTGCCATCAGATTCAGATTCAAATATTGCAAAATTCTAATTAGTAGACATAAATACGTAACATCTTTTTTTTCTAACTGAGCCCTGTCCACTTCAAAACAGTGAGAAGACAAAATTACAGACAAAACAGCACAGACAGAAAATATTGTGTTTATCTAAGATCCCATTTTTCACTGCTCAAGCTGATTGACAACATGTTCTCAGGAGCTTTACATGCAGAAGTCAATGTATCTACTGTTGGGATTTACAGTGGTTAAAGGGGGACCGAATTGTGTAGGTGCAATCAATTGATTGTGGCTATCAGAATTATCAAAGATAATCATAAATAATAACTAATGAATAAAGTCTGCGGTGGGCACCACCCTTAAACAAGGGAAAAGGATAGCAAATTAATTGATTCAGTCTCAAAATAATCTACACTATCAGTTTGGAACTCTGATTAATAATTAAATAAGTAAAATTACCATTAATAGCTAGTAGGTTGAAGGATTTGGAGTTCAACATAGAAGAGGTTGGCAAAGTATTCACTCTTGTGCAACATTAAAGAAACCAGCATAATGATACACAAGCATATATTAAAAGATAATAAAAGCAAAAACACATTATGAAGTCTAACAATGCACTAAGCTAAAGAACAAAAGGGTGTGTGTGGCTGTGTGTGATCCAAAATGGCTGTTTGGGTCCAAAATGGCATCAAACAAAAGAAATTGAATTCAAAATGGTGGCTGAGCAGCAGCTGCATGGTTAGACAAAGAAAGGAAATTCAAAATGGCGGGTAGGCCATGTTTGAAAAGAGTGTGGCTCTGTTAAAGGGCCAAATTGAAGTGTATGTGTGAACTGTGTAGGATAAACGGTGCCAGGTTAGTAAACAGGATAGTTGCATGCAAGACCCTGTGTCTGTGTGAACGTCACTAACATCAGCTTAGCATGTGGCTACCACATTCAAACAGGGGGAAGCACATCACATCAATAAAAGTCAATGAACCAAATAAATACAGATACATTCAGAAAAGCAATACAGTCCCTTGTACTCTGCTATGCTATGTTAAACTCAGTTGTATGTTCAGTAATTATACGGTTTGATGGCTCACTGATTAAGAGAACTCAAACTGTTAAGTACTTTTCATTGACCTCCTCTTTAATCCCTTAATGTAATGACTAATACACTGGCTCATTTCTTTAAAAATTTTGTGATCCCACCTCAGATTTTTTGCAAGCTAATCTATAAATGTGTATATATAATAACCTTCAGTGATATAACTCTTTTCAAAAACAAGTTTACAATGTGCTTAACAGACATACAAGCAGAAAATTAACATAATATTCATGAATAAACCATCCTGGCTGGTCAGTTTATGTTGTCCTCACCACCCTAGTAGATAGCATTTATGGTCTGTGCGTGCAAACACAATTATACACACACATTCTTGCTCAATATGTCCCAGTAGCTCGTCACACAGCATCATTGAATTTGTGAATAATGTTGAAAAAACGGTTCCTGCTTTTGAAAAAGACTAATTACAAATTACACATTAAAAGACAGTAATGGGCTCATGTCCTGTTACACAGAGACAAAGATGGAATATGTCCAGCTTTATTGCTTTACACGGGAGTAAACACATTCATCTTCTGTGTCGTCCCTCTGTCTTCTTGATCTGCTGGCCTTGTTCACCCTTACAGCAGCGTAATGGAGATTATCCTCATTTTTGTAATCCTAGCAATGAAATATAAAACAGTAAATAATATGGTACACAACAGAAATTAAAACAAATTCAACAGAAATTGTTATGATATTAAACATATTTAAATGGTAATAGAATTGTTAATCTAGACAGAAAATACCTCTGCATTTGTTGTGGAGGAAGCTGAAAATCTCACGCAAGATTCTGAAAAACAATTTTAAAGCTGTGATTCTATAATGACATGTTCAGTAATTACACACTGTAGATACAAACAGTACCATTTACCTCTACATTGGCCGCTGTTTCTCTTACTCATAATGTACAGTGAGAAAGCCAGTAAAACACTCAGGATGGTGGTGAATGTCAAAGCGCCAATTAAGAAAGACACCAAGACAAGAGAGTCTTTCTCATCTGCAGAGACGAAGACATTACAGAGGAGATTTTTTTTAAACGTTATGTTCATCTTAAGTTTAGTTAGAGAGTAACCATAACTATATATCAGATAAAACAACTTCTTCTGGAAAGTTACTTACACTTAAAGTCCAGCTTGGTCCCGTTTCCAAACAGTATGTGTCCACATGAGGCAACAGCACAGTAGTAGGTCCCAGCATGAGAAAGATTCAGGCTCGTCAGTGGCAAGTTGTAGAAACAGGTGTGTGTTTGTGTGTTGGGTTTCCTCTCACACTGATCATTCCTGCCTCCATGGGTGTACATGAGTCCTGGATGAGATTCTTCAGAGTTTCTGAACCAGTAAACACTGTGTTCTCCATCACAGGTCCCAGTGTGTACTGTACAGTTCAGAGTCACAGAGCCTCCTGGCTGGATGGTCTCAGATGCTGACTGATGGACCGAAGCTTGGATGTTCAAACCTGAACCCTTTACACTGACAATAGTCCCCTCAACTTCAAATTTGACTGAAAAGCTACTTGCACAGTAGTATGTAGCTGAGTCTGAAATGTGTAAATCTGAGATCTTCAGGTGATTTTTACCTTTTTCAATATCCAGTGTGAAGCGTGGATTGTTCTTATATTTATCATAAAAAATGCCCTTAGACATGTCATTGGTAGAGATGGGTCTTGGTTTCTGCTCTGGCCCTTCCTGTAAAGAGCTTGGTTGTTCTTAGCCCAGTCCAGTTTATTGTCCATATGTAGTGTACTTGTAGTCCTCAACAATATCCACACTGACCCCCTGGATAGAAACCAGGGTCACTGATGCCTTGGCCTGTGTGTCCTTAACATTAGCATACAGCAGGTCCAGTGTCCTCTCCTCTCTAGTAGGGCAACTCACATATCCCCATAACTCCTACACCTAGAGGGGGACATCATTGGTTGTAGAATTCCTGTAAGATTCCTGTAGTTTTTGTTAATATATTAGAATACTGTGCATATATCACCATTTATAATTTTAGCTGTTATATAGTTTTTGTGTGTAAAATCGCAGCAGTGAAAACGACTGTGCTGTCAGGCGCACAGAGCGCACTGGAGACACCGTGGCGCGCACACACTCTGCCTTCTTACCTCGACTCACCTGGCACAACTTCACCACCTGCACCTATGGACTGTACAAATTAGCATACGTCTAGAAATAAAGCCAGTGCCAGCTAACGCACAATCGTTACACTCCGTACCCTCATTATCAGTAATCATAATGCAGGCCAAGCATATCAAAACCGACATTAAAAAGATGATTTCCTGGCCCATGATGATGGCTAATAGGCCTATGCCAATTTAGATTCCCTAGAGCCATGCCCTTGGATCTATGTGCTGAACTGGGTCCAGCATTAGACAGACCAACCCGACGGAACCGCACCATCCCAGAAATACAAGTAGGCTACTAACCACTCTGGGGTTTCTGGCAACTGTCTGTTACCAGCGAGAATTAGCCGACAGGTGTGTGTTTCATATGATCAACGATATATAATTTTTAACTTTCTGTCTGAAGCCCCTTTTGGGAATGTTATAATTATGTTCAACTCGCTGCATTTTCTTTTGTTTGTGACCCTGCTGCTGTGGCCATCAAACAATATGTGCTTTCTAACCTCCACCTCACAAGAACCTCGATTTCTGTGGCAGAAAAATTCATTTTTTCGTCTTCCTCTTGGTTGTTGTTGGTATGATTCATCGTAAGCAGGCTCATTTATATAGATCAATATTCATGTAGTGCTTTGAATTGACATTTATGGTTGAATGTGGGTGTGAAGAGGGTGGGATATGAGGCTGATCCACATGTGCACATTTCCAGGTGGACTGTGATTTATAAAGGAAAAGTTGCCTGCAGGTGTGCGTGCGTACAGTTTTATAAATTAGTTTTTGTTTTGTTTTTTGGGTGCACGCCATTTTCAGCGTTTGTGCACAGTACACTTGCAGCAGACCTGCAGTTTTCTGGGAGTTTGTTCTAGATATAAGGTGCATTAATACTGAATGCTGCTTTTCCATGTTTAGTTTTAACTCTGGGGACAGACCAGTCCCCAGAGAGGTCTGGATGGTTCATAATGTAGCACAAGATCAGAAATGTATTTTGGCCCTAAACCATTCAGTGCTTTATATACCAACAGCTGTATTAAAATCACTTATTTGACAGGTAGCCAGTGTAAAGACCTCAGAACTGGAGTGATGTGATCCACTTTTTTGGTCTTAGTGAGGACTAGAGCAGCAGCAAACCTGAACCCTTTACACTGGCAATTCAGTTGTTACAAAAAAGCTACTTGCGCAGTAGTAAGCGGCTGAGTCTGAAATGTGTAAATCTGAGAACTTCAGGTGGTTTTTACCATTTTCACTATCAAATGTGAAGCATGGATTGTCATTTTTTTTTTTTCAAACATGTAGAAGGTAGAGATAAGTCTTGGTTTCTGTCCCAGAGTTTCCTTATACCAGGAATATCTTGTTACCACGTCACCTAACCAACTTTAGCTGATACAAAACCACTCTCTTGACGAACTGATGACGACAGATTAGTCATCTGAGCTGAAGTGACAGGAGAGACAGAGCAAAAACACAATTAATTTAATGTGACAGTAAGTATATTATACTGAATAAATGATTAGAAGTAATGACACTTAGGTGACCATACACTGAAGAGAAGAAACACACAGAAGAAACAAATGGAGGCAAAAAAACACAACTCACCCATTTTCCCCAAGAACAAACATGCCAGACAGAAAACAAACGTTGGAGATGTCATCATGTTCAAATTGCTGACTTGAGTGAAAAGAATCTTGATCTTTTCTCCACTCTTCACAGACAAGACTGTGTTTGACTGGCCAACCTGAAGTGACACTATTTGTCAGAAAAAGGAAACATGATCACATGTTCACTGCCACATATAGTGTGGCATGGTGAGAAGTATATGAAAAAAATAATGGCTCCTCAACTTTGTCAACAATGGCAGTACCTTTTAAAATGACCAACATATAAAAAAACATAGTCATCCTTACTAATGTAAGATCATGCCTTCATGCTGATCTCACTGATGAGCCATACTCACTCTATATGTGAGTTTGGCTCATTGGAATTTGTTAAGAGTTTAACTCTCAAAAACTGTGTGGGTGTGGTTTGATCAGATTTGACTGACAGTGGCTTAGCCAAATAGCAAACAACCCAACTGCCATCAGATTCAGATTCAAATATTGCAAAATTCTAATTAGTAGACAGAAATACGTAACATATTTTTTTTCCAACCTGAGCCCTGTCCACTTCAAACCAGTGAGAAGAGCGCAGACAAAACAGCACAGACAGAAAATATTGTGTTTATCTAAGATCCCATTTTTCACTGCTCAAGCTGATTGACAACATGTTCTCAGGAGCTTTACATGCAGAAGTCAATGTATGTACTGCTGGGATTTACAGTGGTTAAAGGGGGACTGAATTGTGTAGGTGCAATCAATTGATTATGGCTTGATTATCAGAATTATCAAAGATAATCATTAATAATAACTTTAATGAATAAAGTCTGCGGGGGGCACCACCCTTAAACAAGGGAAAAGGATAGCAAATTAATTGATTCAGTCTCATAAAATACACTACACAATCAATTTGGAATTCTGATTAATAATTCAATTAAAGCAAAGACACATTATGAAGTCTAACAATGCACTAAGCTAAAGAACAAAAGGGTGTGTGTGGCTGTGTGTTTGTGATCCAAAATGTCTGTTTGGGTCCAAAATGGCATCAAACAAAAGAAATCTAATTCAAAATGGTGGCTGAGCATCAGCTGCATGGTTAGACAAAGAAAGGAAATTCAAAATGGCGGCTAGGCCATGTTTGAAAAGAGTGTGGCTCTGTTAAAGGGCCAAATTGAAGTGTATGTGTGAACTGTGTAGGATAAACGGTGCCAGGTTAGTAAACAGGATAGTTGCATGCAAGACCCTGTGTCTGTGTGAACGTCACTAACATCAGCTTAGCATGTGGCTACCACATTCAAACAGGGGGAAGCACATCACATCAATAAAAGTCAATGAACCAAATAAATACAGATACATTCAGAAAAGCAACACAGTCCCGTGTACTCTGCTATGCTCTGTTACGCCCAGTTGTATGTTCAGTAGTTATACGGTTCGATGGCTCAGTGATTAAGAGAACTAAAACTGTTAAGTACTTTTCATTAACCTCCTCTTTAATCCCTTAATGTAATGAGTACTGGCTCATTTCTTTAAAAATGTTGTGACCCAACCTCAGATTTTTTGCAGGCTAATCTATAAATGTGTATATATAATAACCTTCAGTGATCGTAGAAAAGGTTTTCTGAGTTCCGGTCCCATTTTTTTCACAATTGAGAATGACTTCCGGATGGGAGCCGAAACATCTTGATTCTGAAAACAGTGTCCAGATGACTACGACTGAAACCTTTTCTACGATAGAACACTCTGGACGAATGAGGGACTACACCGTCTTATTTTGAAGAACCTTCAGTGATATAACACTTTTCAAAAATAAGTTTACAATGTGCTTAACAGACATACAAGCAGAAAATTAACATAATATTCATGAATAAACCATCCTGGCTGGTCAGTTTATGTTGTCCTCACCACCCTAGTAGATAGCATTTATGGTCTGTGCGTGCAAACACAATTATACACACACATTCTTGCTCAATATGTCCCAGTAGCTCGTCACACAGCATCATTGAATTTGTGAATAATGTTGAAAAAATGGTTCCTGCTTTTGAAAAAGACAAATTACAAATTACACTTTAAAAGACAGTAATGGGCTCATGTCCTGTTACACAGAGACAAAGATGGAATATGTCCAGCTTTATTGCTTTACACGGGAGTAAACACATTCATCTTCTGTGTCGTCCCTCTGTCTTCTTGATCTGCTGGCCTTGTTCACCCTTACAGCAGCGTAATGGAGATTATCCTCATTTTTGTAATCCTAGCAATGAAATATAAAACAATAAATCACGATATGGTACACGACCGACATGAAAACAAATTCAACAGAAATTGTTAGGATATAAAATATATTTAAATGGTAATAGAATTGTTAATCTAGACAGAAAATACCTCTGCATTTGTTGCGGAGGAAGCTGAAAATCTCACGCAAGATTCTGAAAAACAATTTTAAAGCTGTGATTCTATAATGACATGTTCAGCAATTACACACTGTAGATACAAACAGTACCATTTACCTCTACATTGGCCGCTGTTTCTCTTACTCATAATGTACAGTGAGAAAGCCAGTAAAACACTCAGGATGGTGGTGAATGTCAAAGCGCCAATCAAGAAATACACCAAGACAAGAGAGTCTTTCTCATCTGCAGAGACGGAGACATTACAGAGGAGATATTTTAAAACGTTGTGTTCATCTTATGTTTAGTTAGAGAGTAACCATAACTATATATCAGATAAAACAACTTCTGCTGGGAATTTACTTACACTTAATGTCCAGCTTGGTCCCGTTTCCAAACAGTATGTGTCCACATGAGGCAACAGCACAGTAGTAGGTCCCAGCATGAGAAAGATTCAGGCTCTTCAATGGCAAGTTGTAGAAACAGGTGTATGTTTGTGTGTTGGGTTTCCTCTCACACTGATCATTCTTGCCTCCATGGGTGTATATGAGTCCTGGATGAGATTCTTCAGAGTTTCTGAACCAGTAAACACTGTGTTCTCCATCACAGGTCCCAGTGTGTACTGTACAGTTCAGAGTCACAGAGCCTCCTGGCTGGATGGTCTCAGATGCTGACTGATGGACCGAAGCTTGGATGTTCAAACCTGAACCCTTTACACTGACAATAGTCCCCTCAACTTCAAATTTGACTGAAAAGCTACTTGCACAGTAGTATGTAGCTGAGTCTGAAATGTGTAAATCTGAGATCTTCAGGTGATTTTTACCTTTTTCAATATCCAATGTGAAGCGTGGATTGTTCTTGAATTCATCATAAAAAAAAGCCTTTTTTTTAGACATGTCATTGGTAGAGATGAGTCTTGGTTTCTGTCCCAGAGTTTGCTTATACCAATAAAATATTACGTCTTCTATGTCATCTTCATAGAAACATCGCAAAGTTACGCTGTCACCAACATTAGCTGATACAAAACCACTCTCTTGACGAACTGATGAGGACAGATTAGTCATCTGAGCTGAAGTGACAGGAGAGACAGAGCAAATACACAATTAATTTAATGTGACAGTAAGTATGTTATACTGAATAAATTATTAGAAGCAATGACACTTAGGTGACCATACACTCTAAAAGATACAAATGGAGGCAAAAAAACACAACTCACCCATTTTCCCCAAGAACAAACATGCCAGATAAAAAACAAACGTTGGAGTTATTATCATGTTTGAATTGCTGACTTGAGTGAAAAGAATCTTGATCTTTTCTCCACTCTTCACAGACAAGACTGTGTTTGATTGGCCAACCTGAAGTCACACTATATGTCCTATTAAGGAAACATGATCACATGCTCACTGCCACATATAGTGTCAATTTCAGTTCTTTAGAAGACTCACTTGGTGAGATGTATATGACAAACATAAAGGCTCCTTGACTTGACATTAGATTTTAAATCACCTAAATATAAACAACTATACATCCACAGCCATTTAACACCATATTGATCTTACTGATGGGCCATTTTCACACGGAAACTATTAAAATGTATTGCTGAGTGTGTGACACGCAGTCACCATGTTTACTGCAGCTACTGATAGGTGTAGTCTGTTTGTGTAAAGACAATGATGAAAGCTTGGTTTTATGAAAATGTTAAATGTGCTTTGACAGGTTGTACATCTTCCGCTGTGAACTGAATTCAGTTCAGCACTTTCTTACTTTATAATTGTGGAAGCCCTCAGTACTGTAGCTAATGGCACCAGAAACACAGAAGTCTATTGCAACCTATTGGCACAGAGATAGCAGAAATCATTGCACTTTATGTTTTCTCTTTGAAAAAGCTTGTTTAATGAAATTACTGAGAGGTGAGGCCTTACATGAATCATTCTGAGGTAAAATCATATTTACAAAACTGTTTATGTTTCAGGAAAAGCAAAATGACACTTTTAGAGAGACGCTAAAGTGGTCACGTCTTATTTTGCAGAGAGAAAGATGTCCAGCTCTATTGCTTTACACTAAAGTACACACATTCACTCCAGGTGTCGTCTGTCTGCCTTCTTGATCTGTTGATCTTTATGTCTGTTAAAGCAATGTAATAGTCTTCTTTTTGGTAACCCTGGACATGAGAAACAGTACTTTACAATGAGGCACATGGCAGAAATATAAACATTGTGCATTGAAACTATTGTGCTATAAAAATGTGTTTGAGTGGTTATACAGTAGCTCATCTAAGAAGATAATACCTTTCTATTTGTTTTGGAGGAATCTGCATGTCTTGCCTGAGACTCTGAAAAACAGAACGAAACCATTACTACGATGCCATGTTCAGCGAATACATGCTATAGACAGAAACAGTACCACTAACCTGTCCAAAGGCAGCTGTTTCTCTTGTTCATCATGCGCACTAAGAAAGCCAGTAAAACACTCAGGATGGTGGTGAATGCAAAAGCCCCATGCCAGAAATACACCAACACAAGAGACTCTTCCTCATCTGCAGAGAGACAGAAACTAGGAGACATTTGCAGCAGTGTTTTTTACTCTGCGATCATATTTTGTTTGTTTGATTAGGAATTATTCATAACTATTTATCAGATAAAACAACTTCTGCTAGAAAGTTACTTACGCTCAAAGTCCAGCTTGGTCCCGTTTCCAAACAGTATGTGTCCACATGAGGCAACAGCACAGTAGTAGGTCCCAGCATGAGAAAGATTCAGGCTCTTTGTAGAAACAGGTGTGTGTTTGTGTGTTGGGTTTCCTCTCACACTGATCATTCCTGCCTCCATGGGTGTACATGGAGGCAGGTATGCTCCGTAACTTTGACAACAATGGCATTACCTTTTAAACTGACCAAATTATAAATAAACATAGTCATCATCACTAATGTAAGATCATGCCTTCATGCTGATCTCACTGATGAGCCATACTCACTCTATATACTCTCTTTTTTCTTTCTCCAAATCTACAGAAACAAAATAGGTGTTAGTTGTGTCGGTGGTCTTACCATCAGCTCTTGGAAATATCATAAATAGCTTATTTCCTCCTATGTAGTTTTTTATGCTTGTATTGTCCTTTATTTCCAGGTTCAAGCGCTTAGTTAAAAACAGTTGCAATGTTTTTTGTCACACAGAGAAAACTGTCCAAATATACAATATTGTTACGGTGGCCCGGAGAGCTCAATGCACTGCAGCTTAAGAAAACACATGCAAATAGGCAAAACACAAGCAAATTAAGAAAACATCTTCACCAACTTCACCACACATGAGCAGCATTTAGTTTGTCAGTTTAGTTCAATAATTTAAGTGTCTCCCACAAACAGTTTCCATTGTCATGTGTGCTACATGCAGCACGTTACTGTATTTGGTTGTGTTTTGTCTATTTGCATGTGTTTTCTTAAGTTGCAGTGCGTTGAGCCCTCAGGGCCACCGTTTACTGCTCTACCTCAGGTGTCCTGTTTTTTGTGTGATTGACAGGTGATTTGTGTGGTTACATAATTAGAGTTGAGAGAAGTCAACTCGCTGACTCCCGTGCAGTGCCATGACTGTTACAGAAGAAGGCGGTCCATTTGGCTGGAATTGTGACCCTAAAAATATACTGTATGTATGCAGTGTGAAACAAGAAGTGCAGTTTTGCATGAAGTTTTGTACACACACTCACGGTCCCCAGAGGATGACTCCTAACGACTTTGGCGAGCCCCTGTATTTTGCTCTATCACCACCAAGAGGTTGATGTTGGTATTGTTTGAAATGTCTCAACAACTGTTGGGTTGATTGGCATTAAATTTGGTAGTAGTATATACATGGTATGGCTGTAGAGTCATTTTAACGATGTCCATGGTCTGCGTTTGATTTTTTTGCATCTAACAGAGACACTCCTACAGTACCACCCTGGCATCTGGACTTTCATGAGAAAAGTCAAAATAAAGTATAGGGATTTTTAACTGTTATGATTTGTGTAAGTTTAGAGGCTCAACTCATCAGATATATACCTATATAGAGAATTTAGCTCATAGAGTTGAGTTCATAGACACTGACAGATGGTTGGGAGTGCGGGTGCACCTTATCTCTTCTCAGCACATACAGTAGATGACACCACCTCATGACATGCTAGAAGGTTTTGTGTATAAAGCATAGCAAATATAGTAGGCTCACAGGCAGAAAGTTTTGCTCCTTCATCATGCAAATGTATTACTACTGCCCAAAATTCATGCAAGTTATTAAACCACACTCTGCCCCTGGAAATGTGGTTTCAAATTTAAAGTATTTCTTTATAAAAATGTAACATTTATAGACAACAATCAAAGTTAAAGTTCATACAAAAACATAATTCGGTATTATTTGTTAAGAGTTTAACACTCAAAAACTCAGCTGATCTGCGGATCAGGACTGTGTGGGTGTGGTTGGATCAGATTTGACTGACAGTGGCTTGGCAAAAAAAGCAAACAACCCAACTGCAATCAGATTCAAATATTGCAAAATTTCTATTGGTGGACAGAAATACTTAACTTTTTTTCTTTTTTTTTTAACAACAGAGCCCTGTCCACTTCAAACCAGTGAGAAGAGCGCAGACAAAACAGCACAGACAGAGAATTTTGTTTTTCTAAGATCCCATTTTTCATAGCAGGAAGCTCATTGACAACATGTTCTCAGGAGCTTTTAATGCAAAAGTCAAAGTATGTACTGTAATATTCGGTTGGTCTAAAACGCAGTACATGTGGACTCGAGATTACAAAGGTGACTGTCTTGAAGGTTGTTTGGCCTCTGAGACGATATTAAAGCTTTGCTTGCCTTAAAGACTAATCGTTCAAGCTTCCCATATGTTATGAAGGTCATGTTTCCGCTTTGTAGTACTATACCTGCTCTTTCTCCCTAGTCACAAGAAAGAATACTGATAATATGACCTAATATGGGCTTGCTTACAAAGACAAATAAGCCTTTATTAGTCTTGGTACACACAAACAAATCAGAATCAGAAAAACTTTATTGATCACCATGAGGAAACTTTTTACAAAACATGTACAGTTCTACTGCTTTATACTTGAGTATACACATTCAGTCTTGGTGTTGTTCTTTTGTCTTCTGGATCTGTTGACCTTGTGTTCCCTTAAAGCTGCGTAATGAATGTTTTCTTCATTTTGGTCACCCTGATAATAAAATATTAAACAATAAATCACAAGATAGAAAAGAAGAGAGAAATTAAAACTGTATCCAAAAAACGGTTGCACTGTGAAAATGTTTGAATGGTAACACGATAGTTTATCTAAACCAAAAATACCTCTGCATTTGTTGGGGAGGGAGCTGAAAATCTTGCTTGAGACTCTGAAAAAGAATGAAAAGTGCCCTTACTATAATATCATGTTTAGTGAGTACACACCGTCAACTACAAAGAATAGCAGTTACAGTACCTGTACATTTGTAGTTGTTTCTCGTGTTGATTACACACATTGAGAAGGCCAGTAAAACACTCAGGATGGTGGTGAATGCCAAAGCCACACTCAAGAAATACACCATGACAAGAGAGTCCCCCTTATCTGTAGAGAGACAGACACCAGGAGACATTACAAAGCTTGAGTTTTAATAGAGCATATTATACTTAAGACAACCCCTGCTAGAAAGTTACTTACGTTCAAAGTCCAGCTTGGTCCCGTTTCCAAACAGTATGTGTCCACATGCGGCAACAGCACAGTAGTAGGTCCCAGCATGAGAAAGATTCAGACTCGTCAGTGGCAAGTTGTAGAAACAGGTGTGTGTTTGTGTGTTGGGTTTCCTCTCACACTGATCATTCCTGCCTCCATGGGTGTACATGAGTCCTGGATGAGATTCTTCAGAGTTCCTGAACCAGTAAACGCTGTGTTCTCCATCACAGGTCCCAGTGTGTACTGTACAGTTCAGAGTCACAGAGCCTCCTGGCTGGATGGTCTCAGATGCTGACTGATGGACCGAAGCTTGGATGTTCAAACCTGAACCCTTTACACTGACAGTAGTGCCCTCCTCAAATTTGAATTTGTACAATTGACTACTCGCACAGTAGTATGTAGCTGAGTCTGAAACGTGCAGATATGTTATCTTCAGGTGATTTTTACCTTTTTCAGTATCCAGTGCGAAGCGTGGATTGCTGTTGAATTCATCATAAAAAGTTCCATTTCTTTCGTACTTATAGAAGGTAGAGATGAGTCTTGGTTTCTGTCCCAGAGTTTGTTTGTACCAGTAAAATCTTGCTGCAACATCACCTTCATAGAAACATCGCAAAGTCAAGTTGTCCCCTGTTTTGACCGATACAAAACCACTCTCTTGACGAACAAATTTCAGATTAGTCATCTGAGCTGAAGTGATAGAAGAGACAAAGTAAATGCACTATATGAACATATGAAAAACAAAGAAATATCAGAAGCAATGTCATGAGGAGTGGCCATACACTTTTAAAAATCCAAACTGCAGTCACATCAAAAAAACTCACCCATTTTTCCCAAGAATAAACATGTCAGATAGAAGACGAACTTAGGAGATGTCATCATGTTCAAATTGTCGTGCTGAATGAAAAGAATCTCAATCTTTTCTCCTCTCTTCAGAGACAAGACTGTGTTTGATTGGCCAACCAGAAGTGACACTGTACGTCCTATTTAGGAAACTTGATCACATGTTCACTGCCACTGTAGTAAAAATTCATGGTGTGTTTGGTTACAGTCTTAAGGAGATAAGATATTGATTCATAAATCATTATGTGGTTTCATGATAATGTTAACACTAATAACTACATACAGTGGAGTTCAGTCATGATAAACCTTTGGCAATGAACTGATCATTATTAGATTATTATAATTATTTTGAAACTATCTGTCAAATACACTAAGAATACAACAGGTCAATGATTATTTGCTAGATTTTGTGAATACAAATTGAATGAATACAATAAATACACCTTATCACTATTATTTTGAACAATTCATCAACGATAATCGTCCAATGCTATTGACCATGTTATCCAGAATGTCATCTGTGTTGCTGTAAAGGGTCAGAATTTAATAATACATAAAATATTGAGAATGACTTCCGGATGGGAGCCGAAACGTCTTGATTCTGAAAACAGTGTCCAGATGACTACGACTGAAACCTTTTCTACGATAGAACACTCCTGGACGAATGAGGGACTACACCGTCTCATAAAATATGTGCTTTGTAAATTATATGTCCTGTGTTCTCTTTTGAGAAAATACCTAGACTGTTCAAAGTGCTAAAGCAGACCTGCAAATGTTAATATGATTAGGCTTAAAGGAGCAGTGTGTAAGATTTACAGGGCTCTATTTGCAGAATATGGGGTTAATATTCATAAGTATGTTTTCATTAGTGTATAATCACCTAAAAATAAGAATTGTTTTCATTACCTTAGAATAAGCCCTTTATATCTACAGAGGGAGCGGGTCCTCTTCCACAGAGGTTTCTACAGGTTTCTTCATGTTTCTACAGTAGCCCAGAATGGACAAACCAAACAATGGCTCTAGATAGGGCCTTTCACGTTTTTTTCCAAGAGTTTCGTGGTAGTTTCTCCTGCACACTGCTCCTTTAAATGCTAATGGAGTGGTCCTCATTCTTCAATACCACCACTGACAAGATGCTGTCTGTCTTTGGCTTGTAAGCCACAGTTCTGCCACAAGTTTGTTTACAATGTGTCTTGTTGGCCCTGCCAGTTCAACTGTCAATCAAACCTGCCCACTCAGGGGGCCTGCAAGCTAAAAGAAGAATTGTTGATGGATCTCCAAAGACATTTTCTTCAATAATAATAAAATAATAATAATAAGAGCTAAATACTAAGGGTGCTCCGATCAATCTGCCACAATCATAATGAGCCGATATTCGTACTAAAAAGTTTGATCGGTGGTCTCTATTAAGGCCGATCAGATGACGGACAGCAAGTGAGTGTTTGCAGAGAAACACAAAAAGAGAGAGAGAGAAACGTTAACTGGTAGAAGACGCAGACATGGTGAATATTTTACAAGCATGGACCAGGTCAAGCAACAGTGAACACACCTGATGGTGCAGATGTAATTTGGTACCACGTTGGTTTCGATCGTTTCGATAGGCTACGTCATTAACAACAAGCCTCCTCACCTGCTGTTGTGAAAACGGAATCGCGGGTGAAAAAATCCAAAATGCGAGTTGTGTTTTTTTTTTTGGGCGACTTTATAAAACATATTGGTGACCAAGAAAGTGAACAGAGCAGACACATAAAGGGAGAAACAGAAGGGGGGGGTAAGCTGGTGTGTGTGCAGTAAGAGACAGAGAGACAGAAGTGTAGGTGTGTGCGTGTGTGTGTGTGTGGGGGGGGGGGGAAAGAGAAGTGAAGGGAAAAGCAAGCAATTAAAGTAGTTTGTGAGTAAACACTAAAATAATAATCATTATGTGGGAAGCTGTATATCTGTTAAGCTCTAAGCTGCACCCGATAAAGCGTAGGCTGCTATGGTTTAAGTTGTGTCTCTAAGAGAGACAGTGGAATATATTGCACATGTTGCCTGCCAATTAATAAACAGTTGTCAATTCATGATACTTTCTCATCTCTTAATTTTGATACTTAATATACAACGTTGTTAAGAATAGTTCAATAAATAAATAATGCAACACAATATATAGAAGGCTTCAAACAGACACTGCTGCTTCCAGTGATCGGTGATCCGCCCCAAAAATCCTGATCGGAGCACCCTTACTAAATGCTAACATTAGCATGCAAACATGCTCACAGTGACAAAGCTAGCATGCTGATACAACCATATTGCCCATCTTAGTTTAGCTTGCCAACATTTGCTAATTAATACCAAACACAAAGTACTAATAAAGTGAACATAGATGTTAAGATATTTCACTGGATAAGTGACCTGCTGTTGGTGTTAGCAGAAAAGTCAGGGAATCACCAAAGTAAATTAGAATCCATCCTCTAGGCACCATGAATATCTATACCAAAAGTCAAAGTAATCCATCTAATGCTGTGGGCACCACAAACTAAATTTTCTTCACTTTCACTACACTGGCGAGGCAGCAGAGATCTAGTAAAACCAAAATCTACCACTAAGGTGTAATTGCCATGGTTTGGGGGTTTTGTCCTGTTATTTCCTGTGTTATTTTGTAATCATTTTTTTTCTTGTGTCGGTTAGTTTTGCTTCCTGTCGTTTTTGCTTCCTGTCGTTGATTGCTTTGAGTGTTTTCACCTGTGTCATTGGTTTCACCTGTGTCGCGTAGTCTCCCTCACCTAACTGTATTTAAGTCTGTGTAATTTTAACATAATTCTTTTTTTTTTTCATAATTGTGTAGATTTTATATTTTACATACCAAAGTTTTTTGAGATATCTGTTCTCATGGATGAGTTTTTTTTCTATCAAATTATTTTACCCTCTTCTCAAGTTTAATGTTATTATCTGCATTCTCTCTTTGTAAATTGTATTTTCTGCATTTGATATAGCACCTCGTCTTATTCCATCTCTTGTTTTTGTACCTGTTGTAAGTTTTGTAGTATTTCAACTAAGTGTTGTAACGATACTGATACCGATGCTTTAAAATGGTCTTAAATCTTGTGTGGTTTCCCTCTTTGTCTAGCTCACTGAGCCTGGGCTGTGACAATGGAGTTAGCAGGCACTATAAGGATTTGAAAGAAAACTAAGTAACATTGAGGAGACATCCTGTTACTACACAGACAGAAACAACAAAAACAGCAGGGGCTAAATATGCATGTGAGCAAAGGCTAAAGAGATCACATCTTTTGAACCCTGACCAAAAAGAATATATAAAAGGAGATTTAAATCTCTCTCTCTCTATATGTATATATATATATATATATAAATAAAATAGTAATCAACATTACACCTTGAAAAAAAATACATTTTCATCTTACTCACAAAGTACAAATGAAACATCCAGTCTACTGCTTTATGCTGGAATACACGCATTCATTCTTAGTGTTGTTCCTCTGTCTTCTTGTTCCTTTGGCCTTGATTTCCCTTAAAGCAACATAATGTAGGTCGTCTTGGTAACCCTGTTGACCAAATATAAATCACAATAGTGGACCTGTCAGAAGTGATGTGTTTTACAATAAAAATGTGTTTCAATTGTAATTCAACAGTTGGTCAAAACAGACTCACCTCTTCATTTGCAGAAAATCTTGCTTGAGGCTCTGTCCAGAAAACACAGGAAATGGTATTTAATTTAAAAGCCATGCTTTCTAAATATACAAACAGCACTACTCACCTGTAGATTGGGAGCTGTTGATCTTGTACATTGAGAAAGCCAGTAAAACAACCAGGATGGTGGTGAATGCCAAAGCGCCACTCAACATATACACAAAGACAAGAGAGTCCACCTCATCTGCAGAGATACAGGAGACATTACAGAGCTTTCAGCTTTTATTCTTCTGTTTATATCGAAGATGAGGTGTAACAGAATCACATTTTATCAGATGAGACGATCTCTGCTAGAAAGTTACTTACGCTTAAAGTCCAGCTTGGTCCCGTTTCCAAACAGTATGTGTCCACATGAAGCAACAGCACAGTAGTAGGTCCCAGCATGAGAAAGATTCAGACTCGTCAGTGGCAAGTTGTAGAAACAGGTGTGTGTTTGTGTGTTGGGTTTCCTCTCACACTGATCATTCTTGCCTCCATGGGTGTACATGAGTCCTGGATGAGATTCTTCAGAGTTCCTGAACCAGTAAACGCTGTGTTCTCCATCACAGGTCCCAGTGTGTACTGTACAGTTCAGAGTCACAGAGCCTCCTGGCTGGATGGTCTCAGATGCTGACTGATGGACCGAAGCTTGGATGTTCAAACCTGAACCCTTTACACTGACAGTAATGCCCTCTGAAAACTCAAAAATAAACGTATAGCTACTTGCGCAGTAGTATGTAGCTGAGTCTGAAATATTTAAATCTGAGATCTTCAAGTGGTTTTTACCATTTTCAGTATCCAGTGTGAAGCGTGGATTTTTCTTGAATTCACCATGAAAAGAGCCATTTCTTTCATACTTATAGAAGGTAGAGATGAGGTTCGGTTTCTGTCCCAGAGTTTGTTTATACCAGTAAAGCCTTGCAGCATCACCATCATAAAAACATCGCAAAGTTACCTTGTCTCCAACATTAGCTGATACAAAACCACTCTCTTGGTGCACAGATGAGGACAATTTCAGTTCAGTTGTCCAAGCTGAAGTGAAATGAGAGACAAACCAAATGCAAATTGCTAATTGATTTCTTGAATTGAAAATATATTACAATCAACACACAATGATTTGAAGCAATTTCATGAGAACCATACACGCTAAAAGATACAAATTTGAACCACAAAAACACAACTCACCCGTTTTCCCCAAGAACAAACATGTGAGATAGAATGCAAACATCGTAGATGTCGTGTTCAAACTGCTGTGTTGAATGAAAAACATCTCGATGCTCTCTCCACTCTTAAGAGACAAGACTGGCCAATCAGAGGTGACACTATAGGAAACATGATCACATGTTCACATCCACCTACAGTGTCAATTTGTTTCTTGAATAAAATCAAATGGGGAGAGAGATATGAAGAACATAACAGCATCTCATCTTGGCATTACAATAGAAATCACTGGGGGAAAAAAAACTCCATAGACAGTAACAATTGTGCTCAACATTAATGGACTTGACATAGTCAAGCAGGGATGATCATTTGCTAGTTACCTGTCAAATACTTAAAATGAACCCTATTGTTATGATTTTCAGTAGTTTATCCACATGTGAGGATACAATTGACTCTCTTCCTAAGCTAAAATCCAGTTAACTAAGACTGTAATCTGTGCCATTGTGAAGTCAAAGGCAATCTTACATACAAGTAATTAAGTGCATTCTTTTCAACTTTCTAAATATTTATTATCTGGCATATTCAGGACATTGTTTTCTGGAAAGATTTGTTGCTGTCTTTTTTGTTATGTTTTTCTAAAGTAATTTTTGATGCTTTTGTGCATCCCAAAGACAATTATTCACTTCCATTGTACTCTGGGTGTTGGCAGAAGTAAAGTGAAATCAAAACTATTTAATCAATAGATACTGTCATAATTTGTCGTAATCCCTTGCTCTCTGGCATCAGTAAAAAATCCCTCTCCCATCTCCAGCTCATCCAAAACTCTACTGCCAAGATTTTGACTCAGAAGAAATATGATCACATCACATCGACCCTGGCTTCCTTACACTGGCTACCTGTTGCTTTTAGAATTGATTTTAAGATATTGTTGATTACATGCAAAGCCCTGAGAGTTCAAACACACTTACATCCTGCCGAAAACCACAAAGCTCATTGCAATAAAAGAGACAGAAAGCAAAAAGCAAGGGGGTAAGGGCCAACTGGTCTCAGAGTAACTTGGATGTCGACAGGCCAAACTGTAACCACTTCAGTAGTATAGTGAGATGATTTCAAAAATGTCAACTGTCTGAACTACATTGCCATTGGAAGGTGCTATCACAGCTCATCAGTCACATGATCAAATTTGGACATTGAATACAAATGCTTGAAAGTAAATTGAAAACCTTCTGTGCGTTGATACTGATGATGACCATCACACACAGCTGTCAGAAATATTATCCAAAATGGGAAAGAAATGTGAACAACTACAACACTTGTAGTTGACAGACTTTCAATAGGCTTTGGCTGTAGCTCAGTTGGCAGAGCGGGTTTGCCGTTAATGCTAAATTGATGGTAGCTGGTGGCAGACACTGCTTGAGACATTGAAATCCATATAGCTCCCAATGTATGTGTATGCAAAAATCTAAGTCATGTTGGACAAAAGCGTCTGCCAAATGACTGTAATATACTGTACTGGTGTCTACATGTGGCAGAGGTATGTGGAAAGTATGCATTAGCTAGTCAAAAAAACAATGGCATGAGAATTTAATGTAAATTCTGATTGGCTCCATGATTTTGTCAGCTGAAAAAGAGTCTGAATATAATATAGTTGGTCAAGAAAAAACACTGTTGCTCCCATAAGTCATATTGCTATGGGCCAAGGTCTCAGTGATAATGCAGCAGTGAAAAGGGAGAAAATAGAGTGAAAAGTGAAAGCAACTCCCGGCTCCAAACAGAGATCACAATGATGAGGAAAAGAAACAGATGGAAAAATAAAAACACATAACCCCTGTTGAGAAAGGTTTATGTAAATGTCTGGTGGTCTCCCAGTCCAGTTAAACTTTTGTTATGTTTTAAACATCTGTTGAAGTGTAAGTGGGTGTCAAACTGGCATGAAGTGAAATGTAAACGGTCAATGACATGTCTGTCTGTTGTTCGTTTAGGCGATCCACCACACTGGTCCAGATTGAAATAACTTGATAACTATTGGATGGATTGCCACGAACTTTTCTACATGCATTCATGTTCCCCAGAGGATGAACTCTACTACTTTGATAATCCTCTGACTGTTCCTCTTTTGCCACCATGAGGTTGACATTTGTGGTTCTGACTATTAGATGGATTGCCCTAAAATTTGCTACAGATATAAAAGGTTACTTTAGGATGAATTCTATTGACTTGGTGATCCCCTGACCTTTCCTATAGCACCATCAGCAGGTCAAAGTTTCCACTTATCCTGTGAAATATCTCAACATCTAGATATTTTTACTGACTTTGGTAATCCAACAATCCCCCAACTTTCCCTCTGTTGCCACCATTAGGTTGATATTTCAGTTTTAATTTAAATATCTCCACTATTTGATGGATTGACATTTTGTACAGTCAGTCATGGTGATGATGAGTATAAACTGTTAAAACTTGTATCCCCTGACCTTTCATCTAGCACCATTCAGGTCAAAATGTTAATTTGTCCAATGCTTTGGTTTATGACCAAATAACTGCACAACTAATGACATTCCCATAAGACTCAGCTGTACTTTGTGTTTTCTAAACTAAGATGGTAAACAGTGCATGGTGATGTTTAGTAAGCACAGCTGTTGGATGAATCTTTTCAAATTAGCCTATTTTGGCGAAAATCCTGTACTGTTTACCATGGACAGTCTAAGTCTTGTCCACCCAAGAGTGAGGGCCAGGAATGGCTTTAGTATAGACACTCCACACTCTGGGAAGTTGACAGAAACCTTCTATTGGTGTTGGCTGTTGCTCAGCTGGAAAAGCAGGTTTGCCATTAATCCCAAATTTGGTGGTAGTTGGTGGCAGACACAGTTTAAGCCAATGTATGTGTACACAGAAATCTAAAATGTACTGATGTCTACATGGGGACAAGGCATGATGAAAGTTAATATGTAGTGGCCAGTCAAAAATACAATGCCATGAGAATTTAAGATGAATCCTGGTTAGCTCCATAATGAGTTTCGTCAGCTGAAAAAGTAAATAATGAATAATGAATATAATGAATAATAAACATTTAGTAAACATCAAATGTTCACTGCCACATATAGTGTCAAGTTTTGTTTTTTAGAAATGGTTCACATGGTGAGAGATATGTGAAGAACACAGCAGCTCCCCATCTTGGCATTAGATTAATATCAGTTTAAAAAAAAAAGATCTTCATATCCAAAATAAACAAGTAACACGACACAGTGGACTTTTTTGAATGTGTTTGTATCATCAGTCATTCAGTTTCATTTACCTCCATTGTACTGGACTTGCAGCAGAAGTCAAGTGAAATCAGTTATATCTACATGAATAACTAGAACTAGGCATAAAGTTGGACATGCTTTTAACTTTTAAATAGCAGGATTTTCATCTCACAGAGTCACTGTAATCATATAAATGTGACCTGACAAGGACCCTGCTGTTTGAGTGTTTAATTGGTCTTTGGCTGAAAGGATATCCTTGTGAGAGTGCAAACACCCTTACATCCTGCTGAAAACCACAAATGCACTGCAGTGAAAGAGATCCAATGCAAAAAGTACAAGGGTTAAAAGGTTAACATGTCTGAGAGTAATGAACGCTTCATTTATTTTCTGCATATGTTCATAGCAAAAATGGTGGCAAAACAATTTAGCATGCATGACTATTGTATCTCATAAAGGCTTTGCTCCTGTTACACCTGGTCTACACCAGCAGGTCTAAAGCAGCACGTCTGCAGCAGCTGCAGTCCACCGTCAGTATCAGCCTTATGCATGTAAAGTGCCGTTACATGTAGACAGCTGTATTGATTAAAGGTGCCTTGTAGAGTTTCTTGTAAACAAAGTTCTATTTACATTCAGTGTTACTCACCAAAATGCATTGCGTGTGTCCTTGAGGTCTAACAAACATGAGTGCATTTGTTTCCTCATAAAACATCTGCAAATATTGAATATTTAAATTTGTGCAGTGTTTACATCCATGGTCGCTAGCTTGCAGTCTTCTTCGTGCTTGCCTATGTTGGTGTAATTCTATGGGTTTTTTTTAGCGTTACCACCGCCAGCTCTCAGTCAGCAGAGTAGCATAATGCCAGGCTCAAGAATGTGTATTGCGTCACCCGCATGCTCGTGTGTTCATGTGCATTCTCATTTGCATGCACGATACAAACACAACGGGGACCCACTTGTAAAAACATTGCTCCATAGAGCTACTACTGGTTAAAAACTCCACAGGTTACCTTTAAATGTAAGTGTCAAATTCAAGTCAGACGACAGACAACTGAAAAACACTCATCCAGTGCAGGGTTTTAGACTGTGCCCTTCTACGCTCTATAAAGCAATGCCTGACTACATCCCCTACTCTGCAACATGATCATTCCAATAACACATCCCACTAAGAACTCATCAATTTTCACTGTTAGCACAAGAAAGCCAACACCATTTTCAGCTACTACCATCGGAAAGAGAATTCTGGTTTGAAGATGTGGGTATTGTCAATGATTTGGTTTGCTCCTGTCGTGGTAAAGGCATAGTTGAAGGCATTAGAGTTCAGACTTATACTGTGAAGATGCAGATGTAAAATGTCACAGGTATCCTTTCTAGGTGTTCCAATCAAGGACAAAGTCATTGATGCAGACAGGGGCCAACTGCGACATTTAACAGTAACATAGTAACTTTCATACATATTTGATCTTTAATGACATAAAATGCATATACAAAAGTACATACAGAGGTGAGTTAAAACCACTATGAGCAAAACAAAAAAGTCCATGACATACTTGATCCTCAAAGTTCATGCGTCACTTGTGTAGCATCAATGAATCTGACCTTATCTACTGGTTTGATTAGAAAGACATTTTTATGTAATAAAAATAAGATTTTGGATGGATGGTTTCTTAGTAAGACAACAAGGTAAGAATAGGGAGGCATCCTGCTTGAAACCACAGACAAACAACGACAAGAGAAGAGGGCCCTAAATGTGCACATTACTTAACCTTACTGAAGCGTAGAGATATCGTATCCTTTGACTGCAGACCACAAATAAGATATAAAAAGATATTTATCTCAAGATGTACATCTAAATCTACATTATCCTTTAAAGGAATAGTAAAAAAAAAATGCAGTTTTACTTCAAAAGTGAAAATGAAACATGTCTACTTCTTGACACTGGAGTACACGCATTCATTCTCAGGGTTTTTCCTCTGTCTTCTTGATCTGTTGGGAAGGTTAATACTTAAAGCAGCATAATGGAGGTTGTCGGCTTCTCTGGAACCCTGTTAACAAAATATATATAAATATTTCATAATATGGACCCTGAAAAAAATTAAAACAATGTCCAAAAAACAAAAACAATAATAAATAAATAATAATAATAATAAATAATAATTAATAATAAATGCAATAAAAATGTGTTTGAATGGAAATTCACCAGGTAATTTGAAGAGAAAAATCTTACCTCAACGTTTGTTGTGGAGGTAGCTGAAAATCTTGCGTGAAACTCTGGTTGTTAAAATTAAGAAAAAAGCTGTTATATTCAAAAGCCATGTTCAATGGACACAGGCAGATTTAAACAGTGTTAGTTAGTGTACCTGTAGATTGTAAAATATTTCTCTTGTTCATCTTGTGGGCCAGTAAAACCAACAGGATGGCGGTGAATGCCAAAGCTCCACTTAAGAAATACACCACGACAAAACAGTCCACCTCATCTGCAGAGAGACAGACATCAGAAACAGAGCTTTCAGCTTTTTTTCTATATGTTCATGTTAAGTTTGATTAAGGAGTAAACATGTATTTATCAGATGAGACAACCCTTGCTAGAAAGTTACTTACGCTTGTTACTTAAGTCCAGCTTGGTCCCGTTTCCAAACAGTATGTGTCCACATGAAGCAACAGCACAGTAGTAGGTCCCAGCATGAGAAAGATTCAGGCTCGTCAGTGGCAAGTTGTAGAAACAGGTGTGTGTTTGTGTGTTGGGTTTCCTCTCACACTGATCATTCCTGCCTCCATGGGTGTACATGAGTCCTGGATGAGATTCTTCAGAGTTTCTGAACCAGTAAACGCTGTGTTCTCCATCACAGGTCCCAGTGTGTACTGTACAGTTCAGAGTCACAGAGCCTCCTGGCTGGATGGTCTCAGATGCTGACTGATGGACCGAAGCTTGGATGTTCAAACCTGAACCCTTTACATTGACAGTAATGACCTCCGCAAATTCAAATGTGTGTGATTCACTACTCACACAGTAGTAAGTAGCTGAGTCTGAAATACGTAAATCCGAGATCCTCAAGTGATTCTTACCATTTCCACTATCCAATGTGAAGCGTATATTCTTCTGGAATTCATGATAAAAAGTGCCTTTCTCATCAAACACATAGAAGGTAGAGACGATTCTTGGTTTCTGTCCCAGAGTTTGTTTGTACCAGTAAAGCCTTTTTGAAATTTCACCTTCATAAAAACATTGTAAAGTCAACTTGTCTCCTGCTTTAACTGATAAAAAACCACTCGCTTGACGCTGAGACGAAGACAATTGCAGTTCAGTCATCTGAGCTGAAGTGAAATGAGAGACAAAGCTAATACACAGTTACGTTTATGTGATAGAATTCAGCGTAATCAGTACTTTAGAAATATTCAAAACATTTGAGGAGTGACCTTTCATTATATTAAAAAATAAAAACTGGAGTCATAAAAACACAACTCACCTATTTTCCCCAAGAACAAACATGTCAGGTAGAAAACAAACTTTGGAGATGTCATCGTGTTAACGTTGCTCTGCTGAATGAAAGAATATTAATAGCTTCTCCACTCTTCACAGACAAGACTGTGTTTGATTGGCCAACCTGGTAACACTGCATAACATATAGGAAACATGTTCACATGCTCACTGCAACACGGTGTTTGAGCAGACTCACATGGTGAGAATTACATGAAAACATTATCCTGGCCTTCCTGGAAAAATAAATGATCTGTATATCAAATATAAACACTAGTATGAATGCACAATAGGAGTATATCCATGCTCAACATTCAGCAATGGACTAGTTGCCATTATGCCAAACAGATATCAAATACATGATTTTGAGCAGATGATCCATAGTAATACCATATAATGATATAAACTAATATTATTTCAAGCTGTAGTCTTGATAATTAAATACTTTATTTAACTATCTAACTTTGCATTACCCTGAGTGAACAGGACACATGTTTCTGGTGCTTTAAGTGCCATAATCAAAAGTCAATTCACCTCCAATGTAAAAGACTGGCAAAGCCTGTCAAACAAAAGCAATATTTAGGGTAAAGTTGGACATACTTTTGACTTTTAAATTATGTGCTTTTTGGCTAACAAATAATCTTCTTTTTACTGACTTGTTTTAATGGAATGTTAAAATGCTTACCTTTTTAAAAAAAATGTTAAAGTATTCTGTCCCTTACTATTCTACAATGAGTTATTCTGAGTTATGGCCCTTTCCGACATAACACGGTTGGCGCTGCGCTCAAAAGTGTTTGGGGAAGTCGCAGAGGACAAAGCAAAATAGACAGAGTTTTCAAAGCTTCGAGTGGGACTACGTCATTTTGTTGTTGCAAGCAACTAAGATGCATATGTCCCGTGCTGAGAAACATGCGCTATCACTAGTAGGAAGAGGAAGGGAAGCAGCAAGGGAGAAGAGGCTGTGGGTGCCATGAGACCCTCCAGTCCAGAGAGCAGTTTAGGGAATTCAGGCTTATGAAGGAGCTTCGTTTCCACAGCGACCGGTTCCAGGTCTACTTTTGACTCAGTAGGGAGCATTTTGACAGTCAGCTGAGGAGAGTCAGACCTAGTATCTCAAGGATCTGGACAGATTACCAAGAGCCAATTTCTCCAACAGAGCGTCTAGTAATTTGTCTAAAGTGGGTGATTAATGTGAAAATAAAATGTGATATCACTATTGTTGGGATTTACAATGGTTAAAGGGGCACCAAATTGTGTCGGTGCAATCAATTAAAATTGGCTGTCAGACTTATCAAAGATAATCATAAATAATAACTTTAATGAATAAACTCCTCAGGGGCACCACCCTTAAACAAGGGAAAAGGATAGCTAGTTAATTCATTCAGTCTCATAAAATACATTAAACTATCAATTTGGAACTCAGATTAATAATTGAATTAATAACTATAACCAAAATGAACATTAATTGTTAGTAGGTTGAAAGATTTGGAGTTCAACATAGAAGAGGTTGGCAAGAAATCAAATTCAAAATGGCGGCTGAGCAGCAGCCGCATGATTAGACAAAGAAAGGAAATTCAAAATGACAGCAAGGCCATGTATGTTAAAGAGTGTGGCTCTGTTAAAGGGCCAAATTGAAGTGTGGCCTGTTCCCTTCTGCTCTTCTCTTATGGCAGCAGGTACAGTAGCAAGAGGAGAGTAACTTTTTTGCCTGGACAATGAGAAACTCATTAGAGAGTAAAGACTCAATTTAACATTTTGAGTCATTACCAGGAAATCCAAAATTCCATCATAGCTGTAGCCATCATGGAAGTACTTTCGAATCAGAACCTCTTCTGTGGGGCTGTCTGATGCTGACCCTGACTAACATAAAGAGGGAAAAAGGTAAAGAGACTACGTTTTCAGCAAGGACATGCTGCAGCACATCATTCGGTCTGCAGAGAAGACCTTCAGCTGCAGTCTGCCATCTCTTCAGGTACTGTTTGCCTCGAGGACCAGGAGGCGTGCAGGAAAGACTATGGACCCCTGGACACCATCTGTTTTAACCTCTTCCCTCTGGTAAGAGGTTGAGGTCTATCAAGACCAAAACCTCACGCCATAAGAACAGTTTCTGCCACATGGCAGTGAGACTTATAAACACTTTCCCTGTTTTATTTACCTGCACTTAGTTTGTCATCTGCTTTCTGCTTCTCTTCTTTTTGCCCTCTGCACCTCTCCCTTTTAACACTTCCAGTTGTCCTCTCTCCCCCTTCCTCTCATGCAACGTCCCCTTGCTGGTCAATAAAGTATCCACTACGGATATCGTTAGCAATGCAAGATCTGGACACGATGTTGTTGCTAGCAAGCTCCTGTAGAAGTCAGTCTCTAACACGCTAACGCTAACTGCAGAAACCTGTTGCTCTTTTATAATATTGCAAAAGACTTGAGCCAAAGGTAAAAAAGAAAACTACCTTTTTATGCCGCCTCTTTAATCAACTTTCCTTCCCACTTCCAAAACAAACACTCTCTCATCTGGTCTATCTGTCTCGGGTCGAAAATCAAGCTGTTCCACTTAGCGCTCCCCCTGGAGGCCTGAAGAACTTCCGTTGTGTAGACTGGATATGCAGCGTTTTTTTGTTGCTTTTGTTTTTGGGGTTTGTGTGTTTTTGATTTTGAATTGTTTCTGTATTTGCAGCGTGTTTGCTGTTAATGTGTTTGTTTTGGCTTTCTGCTGCACTTATTTTTTTTTCATTTGAAGGACATTTCAGTTGTATTTGTTTTGGATTTTTGTTTGTCTTTTGGAACTGGCATTGTTTCTGAAGCTTCAGCACATTTCTCCTAATGGAAATTGTTTGTGTATTTGCAGTGCATTCGTGTATTTGGTTGTGTTGTGTGTATTTGTAGCACGTTTGTGTATTTGGTTGTGTTGTGTGTATTTGCAGCAAGTTTGTGTATTTGCAGCGTGTTTCCTAAATGCTGTGCATGTGTTGTCAAATTAATGCAGATGTTTTCTTAATTTACATGTGTTTTCTTAAGTTGCAGTGCTAAAGTTAGCGTTTTTAGTTTTTAGAGAATTAAAACAAGAAGACAAACTTGAATATTCTGCATTATTTACTTGGTGGTTTCTAACCTACAGTCCTGCGGAGTTGGTAGAGACAGCTACAGAAATTTCAAAGTCTTTGTTACCGTGCAAAATTTGTGTGGGCCCGCCACTACTCATACTTCAGGTGAATGCAAGTAGTGGAAGCACTAGAGGAAAGGTTATGTGGTCAGGGTTTTGGTTAGGTTCAACTTTATACAGACATTTTTGAATATCTCAGCAACTATGGCGCAGTATTTTGTTTCCAAATATAATACAATATAGTACAAGAACAATATAAGTCTGAACTTTACCAGAAAGATATTTGAACCAGGTGTAAGCAGAATCATCAAGACCAATGGAAATCATCATATATATTATGATCAACAGCATCAAAAGCCTTGGACAGATCTGCAAAGAGTGCAGCACAATGTTGCTTTTTATCAAGCAAGTTAACAATGTTATCCACAACAGCAGTTGAAGCAGTTATTGTAATATGAATAGGTATCCTGAACTCTGTGGATGACGGACAGTATTTTCTTCCAGAAAGGCATGTAGGCTACTGTGAGTTGACCAGTGATTCTGCAATTTTAGACAGAGAGAAAAGCTTGGATTTAGGTCGATAGTTGTTGAGGTCATATGCGTCACCACCTTTGTGTAATTAAACTGCCTGAGTTGTTTTCCATATTACAGGAAATTATCCAGAGGTAAAAGTTGAATTAAAAATATGCACAAGTGAAGCTGTAACAATAGTGAGGCCTAGGTACTGCAGGTCAAATGCGTCCTGATCAAGAGACGTTCCTATGTTCTGGTGTATTATATATCCAGAGTATTTAACAGGTCTGAGAGAACATTTTCTATTATGGTTGAACTGGTTGAACTAGGAAGGATACGCTCTTGTAATGGTGGGGTAGCAAAGCCTGATCCTTCACCCTGCTCTGCAACATGATCAATCCAACAAGATCAACAAGAAGTGTCCCATGAATATGTTAGCTTTATTTAATCATTAATGACATAGAATGGACATATGAAAACACACACTGTACATGATTCAGTTTGGTTGAATTCCATGGGTCCAGATAATGTTGTTACATCCAATGCAAACTCCCACACCGTACTTTCCGACTCGCAACATAAAGGGCGCACTTAATCTTGCATTGGTACTGAATGTTGGCATTGGGCGTAAATCATGAGGAGCACAATCATTCAATACGAATATAATTATTGGGAATACTGCGCTGCATCTTTTGACTGCAGACCACAAATATATCTCAAAATCTACATCTAAATCCTCATTACACTTGAAATACCACCAAATCCAATTTTATTGAAAAAGTTGAAATGTCCACTTCTAATGCTTTACACTAGAGTACACACATTCACGCATGGTTTGATCTCTCTGTCTTCTTGATTTGTTGGGCAGGTTAACACTTAAAGCCGCATAATGGAGGTTGTCTGCGTCTTGGTAACCCTGGAAACAAAATATGTAGAACTGGATTAGGATATTGATCCTGACAGAAAAAAAAAAAAAAAAAAAACTTACAAAACAATTGGTTGTTGGGCAAAAGAAAAGATGTTTAAATAGTAATTCATGTATTATTAAGATATATTTCACCTCTGCATTTATTGTGGAAGGAGCTGATAATCTTGCGTGAGACTCTGGTTGTAAAACAAAGAAAATACTCTTTTATTCAAAAGTTATAGTTAGTGAATACACGCTATCAGATAGAGTAACACTTACCTGTACATTGGCAGTTGTTTTTCTTGATCAACTTGTATGCTAAGAAAGGCAACAGAACAACTAGGATGATAGTGAATGTCAAAGCTCCACTCAAGAAATACACCAAGAGAAGAGAATCCACCTCATCTGCAGAGAGCCAAACATCAGAAACAGAGCTTTCAGCTTTTATCTGTATTCATACAAAGTTTGATTGGAAAGTAACCCTAAGTATCTATTGATCAAATGGGACAACCTTTGTTCGAAAGTTACTTACCTTCAAAGTCCAGCTTGGTCCCGTTTCCAAACAGTATGTGTCCACATGCAGCAACAGCACAGTAGTAGGTCCCAGCATGAGAAAGATTCAGACTCGTCAGTGGCAAGTTGTAGACACAGGTGTGTGTTTGTGTGTTGGGTTTCCTCTCACACTGATCATTCCTGCCTCCATGGGTGTACATGAGTCCTGGATGAGATTCTTCAGAGTTTCTGAACCAGTAAACGCTGTGTTCTCCATCACAGGTCCCAGTGTGTACTGTACAGTTCAGAGTCACAGAGCCTCCTGGCTGGATGGTCTCAGATGCTGACTGATGCACCGAAGCTTGGATGTTCAAACCTGAACCCTTTACACTGACAGTAGTGCCCTCCGCAAAAGTCAAGACTAATGTATAACTAATTGCGCAGTAGTAAGTAGCTGAGTCTGAAATGCGCAAATCAAAGATTGTCAAGCGATTTTTACCATTTTCAGTATCCACTGTGAAGCGTGGATTGTTCTTGAATTCATGATAAAAAGTGGTTCTTGTATCATACACATAGATGTTAGAGATGAGCCTTGGTTTCTGTTGCAGAGTTTGCTTATACCAGTAAAGCCATGCTGAATCATCACCTTCATAGAAACATTGCAGAGTCACATTATCTCCAACATTGGCTGATACAAAACGTCTCTCTTGACGAACAGACAAGGAAAATTTCAGATCAGTCATCTGAGCTGAAGTGAAATGAGAGAAAAGTAAATACACAATTGATTAAATCGAATAGATTTAACGTAGTTATTATATTAAAATATATTAGAAGTATTTCCGTGAACAGTTGCTATAAACTAAAAGTGGGGCTGCTGGAGCCATCAAAACACAACTCACCTATTTCCCCCAAGAACAAGCATGCCAGATAGAAAACATACTTTGGAGATGTCATCATGTTTGAATTTTTATGTTGAATGAAAAGAATCTCGACACTTTCTCCACTCTTAAGAGACAAGACTGTGTCTGATTGGCCAGCCTGACGTGACACTGTATGTCCTATTAAGGAAAGATGATCACATGCTCACTGCCACCTATAATGTCTAGAAAATTTACATGGTGAGAGGTATATGAAGAAAATAATGGTTTTTCATCTTGGTATCAAATTAAAATATATATCTATCTATATATATATATATATATATATATATATATATATATATACCCGTAATGACGGACAGTAGAGTCTAGTTATGCATTTGGCAACATTTGGCAATGGACTGACTCATTATGTCAAGCTGATAAAGTAACATGCAGGCATGATAATTGACCTACCTGTCAAAAAAAGAAAAAGCATCAGTAATAATAATCTTCAGTATTCATAAAAATGAAAAATATATATTTTGCCGATATATTGGCTGCAAGTTCCAAGCATCCTGATTCAGGTACAGCCCTAATAGCTAGATACCAGTAGTGGTAGTGTAAGTGGGAATTTATGGTTTTGGAGAATTTTGGTGAACTGACCCTTGACAATTAAAGTTTAAAAGACTCACCTGCCTAAGAGCTTAGATCGTAGGCCTTATGTTTATTAATAAAAATAATGGTAATTTCTAAATGTCAGCTTGTATCCACTTATTAGAGCACACAATCTGATGTTTCATTCCCCAAATTCCCTGTGCAACTATTGTATTCTATCCATTGTTTATTTCAATTAAGTAGATTGCATGAGTAGTTTTACTAATATTAGTGTTGCTGGTATTAGTGTTAGTATTAGCCTTGTCTGTGTGATCAAATGTGACTGAATAAGAACTCCCATGTTTTTTGGATGTTTTAGTGGTCTTTGGCTTAAGAAGCATTTATGTGGGAGTTCAACCACCTCTGCATCCTGCTGAAAACCACAGTAGCTGCTGCACTGACAGAGATACAAAGCAAAAGCATGGGGTAATGATCAAAAGGCCTTAATGTAATGACTGCTTCATTTCTTTTTTGCATTCATCATAGGAGCAGTGCCAAAACGAAACATTTTGCTATGCCTAACTACTGCTGTACGTCATAAAAAAATATTCTACAGAGCAAAGCACGGTAACTTCACCCTGCTCTTCAGCATGAGTAATGCCAGTAACACATCCCACTAAGACCTGATCAGTTATCACTGTGCACACAACAAAGTCAGCCAGGGCCAACACCTTGTTCGTCCTCTACCAACCAGAGGTGTAGTGATGCGTGTACGCAGGTATACCAGATATGTGTCGGTGCACATCTTGCAGGGTAAGGCTGCAGGGAATGCTGCAGGGAACGCTACGATCTTTCATGTAATTTGTGGCGTTAACCATGCACCACCCCTATTTGCAGAATGACATCATTAGTCTGTGCTATTCCAAACCATTACATAATACTGTTGAAAAATACATCTGTTTTATGGCGCTATGGTTAAGGTTTGGTTAGTTTTAGCCACAAAAAGATCTTGGTTTAGGGAAAGATCAAGGTTTGGATTAAAATAAGTACTTTGTTAAGATTAGGGGACAGTCACCTCACGTCCTCCTTTGCTCATGTCATAGAGGGCTAGAAAGCAACTGATGCTGTTGTTTTTCTTGGGAGAACAGTCTCCAACATACAGTAAGTATCCCTCTAAAACTGCACCAAGTGTGGGGAGAAGCCCTGTCTTAAGGACAAACTGCTGTGTAGCTCACATAAAGTGAACACACCAAAGCACTTTTTAAAAAAAACAGTGACATTGTGGTGGAGGAAATATGCCAATCCTGAAAGTAGCAATACTGCAGTAAAAAAATCCTCCATTACAAGTCAAAGTTAAGCATTGAGTCTCAAAAGTAAAGGAAGGCTGCTCTTCATTCAGAAAAATGGGCCCATGTTATACAAAATTATATTAGTAAATTATTTATATTGACGCATTCATGTGGAGGCAGCATTATACTATCGTAGGTTAAGGTGGAGCTAATTTTATGCATAATCCTAATCTGTAAAGAAAATAGTATCTAAAGCTGTCAAAAAATGCAATGGAGTAAAAAGTACAATAATTCCTTCTGAATTGTTAGAAGTATAAAACAGACCAAATTAAGTACAAGTGCCTTTAATTTGTACTTGAGTACAGGTTGTTGGATAAACAGTAGGCTAGGCCTAACTCAAAATATAGCGTTGACATTAAAACAAACAAAACCTACTGCAAGAAAATGCTCAACTGCTCTGCAGGAGCAATGGACTCCCTGTAGTTAGTAGTTATTTTTGTGATGCTAGGCCCGACGATTGACAGCAATTGTCAAACTGTCCCTGACTCATCCTAAAATAAGCCTTGAACCAACCATCATCCTGGCGAAGCTTCTGGACTAGCTGCTGGTAGCCCACTCCCTGTGAATTCTCCTCTTTCTGAGGGTCTCATGTACCCACATGGATCTCCGTTTTCCTGTGTCCAGTCTACTAACTCTGTCTGATCGAGGCCTAAGAGTGGAAACACCTCTACATGCTGCTGACAATCACAAAGGCCAAGAAATACACAGTAAAATGCCTGCAAGGTCAAAAGGTCTCAAGACTGCCTCATTTATGTGTTCACAGTAGAAACAGAGCCACAATGATAGTTAAACATAATTAGAGCAAAGCCTGATTACTCCACCCTGTTCTTAGACATTATTATTTCAACAACATACCCCACTAAGATCTGATCAAGTGGTCTATTTTGACAATATTGCGACCAAAAATTGTTGGAAGTCAAACTGATATTTCCAGAATTTGTCAGACTTTTGACAAAAAACCTCTTGTTTGCTGCCTTATTCATAGTTAGCTAGATAAGAAATTGATGTCAGTTTCATCGCTGTATGTTGAGTCCAGCAACATTATAGCCTAGCTTAGCATAAATGCTGGAAGTGAAGGGAAACAGCTAGCCTTCATAAATAGAGCAAGGTCTTCCAACAACCCCTAAACTGTCTTATTTAAATGTTCTGTCATATTAGCTAGCAAGCTAGTCACCCATACCTCCAAGAGCCATCTGGGTCGTAGTCAATGTTAGTGCTCAAAGCTGGCAAACCCAAAAACAGGACAGGTTTGGAATGCTGCACACATCACTGCAACCTGCTATTCACAGTCAAGAAAGAGTTACAGTGTGTAAACTAACTAGACAGAATGTGTAAATAAGCAGCTTTGAAGGCAGCTTTATATTTTATACATTTTTGCAGATTTTTCTAAATTGTTCACATTTTTTCACCCTAACTTTGAATGCTAAATTCCCTGTGCACTGTAGTTAGGGTTGCCAACCGTCCCATAAAATACGGAATCATCCCCTAATTGAAAACTAAAAGACATGTTCCGTATTGAACTGATACAGAACAAGCTTTTTTCTGTATTTTTGAGAATCAATCCACCGCAAGTAAATGAGAGAGAAATAGGTTAGACTATTAAGACAGGGCGATTTGTATGAGACAGAAGGAAACCCTCCTGCTCTGTTATCTCTCAGCCTGTCTGTCATGTTATATTCCATTACCCAAACAGAGAATGTGCTTCTCATTGGCCGTGACTAACAACCAATGAGAAGCTTGAGTAACAGTGTTGCTACTATACACCTGACAGTGGCTTTCAACGGGCAGGACCAGGATGAAGTTACATTTCCAGGTGTGTTCAACAGACAACTGGACACACGAAATAGTTCAAGATTTATTTCCATTATGGTCTTTCACTTACAGCATCATTGAATCTGGCCTTTTAAATATACCGGTTTTGTTGGAAAAAAATAATTCATTGTCTACTAAAAGAATTAAAGGATTCTGAATACATAGTTGCTTTTGTAGAAAAAAATTTACAATGTGAAGACATCCTGCTTGAAACCACACAGACACAAAAACAAAGATAGCACAGGTTTGAAAATGTGCATATGTCCGACCCTTAGCAAAGCATACAGAGATCTGATCATTTGACTGCAGACCACAAAGGAAGCTATAAACAAATTCATCAGTGGGTTTGTAGCAACATGTACAAAAAATGTAGACTAAGAGTAAGGCATACAGTATTTCCCAGAACAGAGGAGCGGATGTTCTATTCCTTGAACCATTAAATCAAGAGAATGTGTTGCCGGTCTGTGAGGCTTCATACTACACATGTCCACATTGTCAGTGGTTAAGGTGTTTTCAACAGTCCAGCACTGAGAGACCGATACAATAGGTATAGTGACAGTGGAAAGATGGCACCTTTGCCAGCACATAAAAAAAACACATCAGACAGCTGTACTGTCATTTCACAAGCTTGTTCAAGTAGCTTACTGCAACCCAAGGCTTTACATTCATTATGTATTTGTATAATGTTGACAAAACTGTTCGTATTTTAAGAAAATGTACATCACTTCTCAAGACAGGTGTTAACAAACATCTTACACAAAAACAAAACACAAATGAAACATGTCCAGTTCTACTGCCTTACACTGGAGTACACACAGTCACTCATGGTGTTGTCTCTCGGTTTTCTTGATCTGTTGGACCTGTGATCCCTTAAAGCAGCATAATGGAGGTTGTCTGCATCTTGGTAACCCTGGCAAAAAGTATTTTAATGAATCATAATACAATACATGAAAGAAATAAACAAAACAACTAACTGCTGTAATGTTAAATGTGTCAGATTTTTCTTTTAAATAGATAATATTCACCTCTGTATTTGTTGTGGTAGAAGCTGAAACTCTCTGAGACGCTGTTGTGAAACACAGAAAAAGCTCTTTATTTTTAAAGCCATCTTCAGTGAATACAGTCAGTTAGATAAAAACTGTACTAGTTACCTGTACATTGGCAGATGTTTCTCTTGTTCATCATGCACACTGAGAAAGCCAGTAAAACGACCAGGATGGTGGTGAATACCAAAGCTCCGCTCAAGAAATTCACAAGAGGGTCTGGAGAGTTCACCTCATCTGTAGATAAAAATACGTTTTAAAACCAAAAACTACGGAATACGTTTTATGATTGATTTTTTTCAAAGTCCAAAGTATCTATATCAGTATCAGCCTGAAAAAGCCAATATTGGTCGAGCTACACCTTTTGGCTGTTATCTCTGTATTTATGTAAAAATTGATTAGGCAGTAGTAAGAATTACTTCTCTGCTAGAATTTTACAGTACTTACCAGCAAAGTCCAGCTTGGTCCCGTTTCCAAACAGTATGTGTCCACATGCGGCAACAGCACAGTAGTAGGTCCCAGCATGAGAAAGATTCAGACTCTTCAGTGGCAAGTTGTAGACACAGGTGTTTGTTTGTGTGTTGGGTTTCCTCTCACACTGATCATTCCTGCCTCCATGGGTGTACATGAGTCCTGGATGAGATTCTTCAGAGTTTCTGAACCAGTAAACATTGTGTTCTCCATCACAGGTCCCAGTGTGTACTGTACAGTTCAGAGTCACAGAGCCTCCTGGCTGGATGGTCTCAGATGCTGACTGATGGACCGAAGCTTGGATGTTCAAACCTGAACCCTTTACACTGACAGTAATGCCCTCTGCAAACTCAAAAGTGTATGCATAGCAACTTATGCAGTAGTAAGTAGCTGAGTCTGAAATGTGCAAATCCGAGATTGTCAAGTGATTGTTCCCATTGTTAGTCTCCAGTGTGAAACGTGGATTGTTCCTGAATTCATCAGTAAAAGTGCCAGCTTTATCATGTTTAAAGAAGGTAGAGATAAGCCTTGGTTTCTGTCCTAGAGTTTGCTTATACCAGTAGAACATAGCTGCAACCTTGTCACCATCATAGAAACATCGTAATGTCACGTTGTCTCCAACATTGGCTGATAAAAAACCATTGTCTTGACGCACAGACAAGGACAATTTAGGATTAGTTGTCAGAGCTGATCAGAAAAGAGACATAGAAAGGTCGCGATCAATGTAATGATAGACGTTTCTCATAATAATTAGAAATTATACCAACAATGAATATTAATTTGTAAGGATGCAAATACATCCACAAAAGACCCAACTTACCTAATCTCCACAGGCAAAGACAAGTCAGATATGAAGCAAACTTCAGAGATGTCATAGTGATCAAAATGTCTTGAAGAATATAGAGAACCCCCATATGTTCTCTACTCTTAGAGAGAGGACTCTGTCTGATTGGCTAACAAGAAGTGACACTGAATGTCCTATTTTGGAAATAGTGAACACATGTTCATTTCCCCCTCCATTGTCAATTTTGGTTCTTGAGTCAAGACACGTGGAGAGATGCTACTAGAACCACAATATTACTCGTGAGCCTGATCATAAAATCACTAACAACAGGCATAACTTGGTAAAAAAAAAAGTTATCTAGTTATGCTCAACTAGAGTTATCTTCTGTCCACAGATCTCTCACTTTCATTAGTCGACATCAGAAGCAGAAACTGGGTCCAGTGGGTATTTAGAGTGGGCTTTGAGGACCGACCGCAAAGACAAAGACACAAGATGTATCAGACATTTCCTTTCAGATTAATGTAGAAAACTGAAAAGTAATGAATTAAAAGACTTAGGAGAAGTACTGAATTTCACGTATGATGCTGTATTAATGTAATTTGTTCTACTACACCAACCCAGATGAACACAACTTAACACTGCTTAGCTCAACATGAGTGCAAACTTTAAGGAATTGAAACTTTAGGCAACTAAAACAACTTGGACAAGGGTAGGGTAAAGTGTTTGGTCAACATATTGTTTCAGTGTAAAACACAGCCTGCTCCTTGCCCTGCCCCCAACAAATCACCTGTTCCACAAGGACAAACGTTTCTCACACTATATTCAAAAAAGCAAGTTGTTTGCATTTTAAAGTTATCACATATTTCAGGCAAGAGGTCAATCTTCCTGCGTTCAAGCTCTGCTATGATGATGAAGTTTCCACTAATGGAAACACCACCTTCAGCACAGGAGTGATAAAGGTGAATGCTGAAAGTTGTGCTAAACCCGAAAGATGCCACCAGCACAAATGTTCCTGAAAAGAGGGTATTATTTGATCTTGACCACCTGTCTCCTCTCCTGCTCTCTGCCTGTGTCATAGATGTATCTCTGGCGCTGGCAAAGCTCTAAAATGAAGTGTGGACATAGGTCTGGCTATGCGAGACTATGGTTGTATAAAGAGCTGCAGTGTATGTTTGACCGAGAGCGGAGCTGAGGTGCACACACGCAGAGAGCAGAGGCTGGGGACAGGACGAAGCGTGCGCTGTGGCTGAATTCACACAAAATCCTGCAGTGTGGCTCCTTCCAGCAGCGTTGTGCGGAGATGTGGGCGATTTTATTTGTGCTTTAGAATGTAGCCACTGTGAAACAATCAGAAAACAACGTTTTATTTCTCTTACTCACTGCTTTGTTCTCCGTAATGCCGCTCCCTCTCTTTATTCATTCTCCAGTTCGCTCTCTCTCTCGCCCCTTGAGCTGGGGAGGAGGAGCCAACTTTGAATCGTGTGTTTACAATCAGCAACCGAAAAATCCTACTCATTCTGCCTTTAATGTTACAGAGTTGCAATGTGTAAATTACTTGCTTTTTAATTTTATTACACCCTCTTTTAGCCTTTTGGCACTGATTTATTGGTATAATCTAGTAAAATAGTCTGGGCATTACTGTGTGGCTGCTGCGCATGAAAACACTGCAGAGACTTCCTGTTTGAAACCACAAAGACAAAGAGAGCAGAGGGTCCTAGAAAAGTACATGACCAAAGTATATTGATTGATGATCTTTGACTGCTGACAACACAGAGGCTAAAAAGAGATCTTTACACCTCTGGGTTTGTGGTGTACAGTCAGCAATAAACATTATTGTGTCTAACAATAATCAACCTGCAAAGACAATTTGGGAAAGACATTTATCAGTACACTTAAGGCGGACACCCACTATCTGACAGATTGGTTGCCTCCATGTTCAAAATGTGTATTCAGAAATGACGTGTTGTTTCTGAGAATGCAGCCGTATCTGGAAGGAGTCACATCCGTATCAATCATGCTTGATGTTTGCAGAGGCTAGCTGATAATGTCCCTCTTAAATTTCAGAATGTATAGTACATTAAAAGCACTTGAAATGTGAGCATGCTAGCTACCTTACTGTTGCTGAGAGTTTTATTTGCTTTTGAAGTAACCACTAAGAAGGGCTCAATAACATAAAGTTTCACTTTCTGTTAAATTTGGCTTTGTCACATTCTCTTATGAACTTTCTCCTTCTCTCACTCATTTTTATGAATAAATTTGCAATTTTGTTTCAACTAGGGAGCAAATGCTCAAGTGTTTTTCTTTTTTGTCTAGTGAAGAGCGAGAGAGAAATCACACTTGAACCAAAAAAACCCATAATTTTTGAACAAGCATGTGAATGCACAATTGCATCTTGTAATGTGTTGCCCCATGACATCAGCCAATCTTCCTGTGTGCCCACTGTACCGATGTCAATGTTTACATTATGACCAGGAAATGAGACATAACTACCACAAAGCGTCTCCCAGTCAGTAGTGCGAATTTTCCAGTGTGAACACTCTCTTACCTACCTGAGCCCACACGCACCACAGAGCTGAGTTGTGTGTGATTGTGTGTTTGTACACTGTAAGCTACAGTCATAGTGACAGTAAAATAACACCTTTGACAACAAAGGTCATACTTTATCAAGAAAGCATGGTGGCTGAAAGCACTTGTTTTATTAGTTTATTGCAGGGAAAGACTTAACATTCAGTATATTGAGGTGACAGCAATGTTCCTTTTCTAGAAAAAAAAATGCATGATATAGCTTTATAGACAAGTTCTTCTTACACAGAAACAAAGTACAAATGAAATGTTTCCAGCTCTATTGCCTTACACTGGAGTACACACATTCACTTTGTGTGTCACCCCTCTGTCTTGTTGATCTGTTGACCTTGTGTACGCTCAAAGCAGCGTAATGGAGGTTGTCTGAATCTTGGTAATCCTAGCAATAAAACACAATTTTAACATTTAATCACCATAGTAATACACATCACTTGTCTGATGCACATATATATTGAACACACCGACAGAAACACCTGTACAGTATAACACACATTGATATAACAGCGCTCCACCTAACAGCTACTGTATGCAGTATGTATTTAAGAGCGATTGTACTGAATTGCATTAATTTGCACAGGTGTTACTTTTTTCATCCCCTATACATTGTTGTTGTGCTGTATTATGTATTGTTATAGTGGTGCAATATTTCAAAAATACTCACCTCTGCATTCGGAGTCAAGGCAGCTGAAGATCTTGAGTCTGGTTAAACAAAAAAACAACAACAAAAGCTTTCAAAATTCACTAAGATGGTGGTGAGAGGACCAGTTCTTTTAACTTTTTGATTTTTCTATTCAACTACTACTCAAATATGGGCTGTGGCTTAGAGGTAGAGGTCGTCCACTGCGCCTTCGGTGTGTGAGTGTGTGTGTGAATGATTAGTTTCTTTGTTGTGATGAGCAGTTGGCACCTGCCGTGAGTGTATGAATGGGGTGAATGGCATGTAGCGTAAAGCGCTTTGAGTGGTCGGAAGACTGGAAAGACGCTATACAAGTGCAGTCCATTACCATTTACCATATGATGGAAAATGAAGCACAGCACAATAGCATAGCAACATAAATGAATCAATAAAGACCCATACTAAAACCACTACAGCATACTACAACCACTACAGTTAAATGGTGTTGGTGTTACAGTATGTAACACCAACACCATTTAACAGTGGAAAGCCTCCATCTATGTATGGCCTCTCTAGTTAATAATCGCGTTGACTGGCTCATTTTTCCAAATATTGATGACTGAAAATCATCACTGAAGGTGTAATTTTTGTTGCTGATGAGATTAGCAGCTAATAAACCATGGAATTAAGTAAATACAGTAGTCGTAAAAAAATGACAGTTAGCCTACCTGTACATCGGCAGCTGTTCCTTTTGTTCATTGTATATGCTGCATATGCCAGTACACCAACCAGGATGGTGGTGAATGCCAAAGCTCCAATCAAGAAATACACCAAGAGAAAAGAGTCATCTACAGATCCAGACGTAGAAGGAGGAGACATTACAGAGCTGTAGTATAATGAGAAGGTAGTAATCATAACTACAGTATATATGAAACATCTGCTATAATGTTACTTACACTCTAAGTCCAGCTTGGTCCCGTTTCCAAACAGTATGTGTCCACATGCAGCAACAGCACAGTAGTAGGTCCCAGCATGAGAAAGATTCAGACTTGTCAGTGGCAAGTTGTAGAAACAGGTGTGTGTTTGTGTGTTGGGTTTCCTCTCACACTGATCATTCTTGCCTCCATGGGTGTACATGAGTCCTGGATGAGATTCTTCAGAGTTTCTGAACCAGTAAACACTGTGTTCTCCATCACAGGTCCCAGTGTGTACTGTACAGTTCAGAGTCACAGAGCCTCCTGGCTGGATGGTCTCAGATGCTGACTGATGGACCAAAGCTTGGATGTTCAAACCTGAACCCTTTACACTGACAGTAGCACCCTCTGCAAACTCCAAATCATATTCATAAGAGCCTACACAGTAGTAAGTAGCTGAGTCTGAAATGCGTAAATCAGCGATTGTCAAGTGATTTTTACCGTTTCCTGTGTCTAGTGTGAAACGAGGATTTTTCTTGAATTCGTTATCAAGGGTGGCACTTTTTTTATGTTTATAGAAGGTTGAGATGAGCCTTGGTTTCTGTCCCAGAGTTTGCTTATACCAGTAAAACATCACTGCATCACCTTCATAGAAACATCGCAAAGTTAGGCTTTCACCAACATTAGCTGAATAAAAACCACTCTCTTGACGCACGTAGATGGACAAGTTCAGTTCAGTCATCTGAGCTGAAGAGAAAAGAGATCCAGAAAGAGCACATTTAATTCAATGATATAAGTTTATTGCTAGATTGCTATAGCCTGTATGCAAAATTTGGAACCATAGTAACTATAGAAGTTGTTTACAAATACATTTACGAAAGACAACTTACCTATTCTTCCCAAGAACAGACAAGTCAGATACATAGCAAACTTAAGAGGTGTCATCGTGTTCATTTTGCCATGTTGAATGAATTGAATCTCAATACGTTCTCCACTCTCAGAGAGAAGACTCTGTTTGATTGGCTGACGAGAAGTAGGACCTCATATCCTTATTTGGAAACAATGAACACATGTTCAGTGCTGCCTTGAATGCATAGAATGCATGCTTGACCTGCGAGCTCAAGCAGGTCTTTTGAGAGACGTTACATTCTATTATCTGATTTCTTCTCTTTCATTCATTCGTGGACAATGGCAAGACTTATTATACGTTGTTAATGTTAAGCTAATGTTCTGTAAATGGTAAATTTGTGTTAAAAAGAACTCATTAGGGTACTTTCAGGTTATGCATGTAACATTTAAAGTATGCCCGTTGATGATGTCTTCAGTCTTATCGTTTAGAAAGAGTTTAAAAGCATGCACATTTGTGATTGCTATACAACCTCCTCACAAATCAGCTGTGGCTAATAAAGGAGTCAAATTCATACAAATTGCGGGCAACATATCAACAGAAAGCTGGGGTGCCCACCCCTATCGTACACAGTCACTCCCGTGGGTCCTTCTTTGTTTCTAACAAACTGCTAACTTTGCAAACGTCAACACTGTCAGTAACGTTATACAATTAGCTACCTTTATAATCTATCACTAAATTCATCTGTTTACTCACCAGTGTTTCTCTAGAAGAAACATTGCATCAAACTTCATCCCTTTACTTGTCAAGAGCTGTCTCCAGCGGTGGAAAGCAAGGCCAAGGTTAAATCTTGTTTTGCTTCTATTTCTATCACTTCGTTCTGTGCCGCCGAACATGGTTTCTTGCTCTTGGGGCAGCGCTACTTCTTCATCCCCTCATGTTGGACTGAGGGCCGAGTGGACGCTACAGTTACTCACTATCACCTCTCGAGGTACAAAGTGGTATCATGAGACAGGACGGGCCGGGGCTAGTTGGTTAGCATGCTATCTTCAGTAGATATGCAACACAATACATAGACGAGACGTCTTTGACACAACGTCAAAACTGTTGAAAAAATTGTATAATTTTTTGATAATTTTAGTTATTTTTTTTAATTTAAACTAAAATTCTTACATATACTACTTTTAAAGGAACATTTTGCTGACTTCTTGTCTATAATATCCATCCATTTTTGCGAGAGTTGTTGTCAGTGTCAGCACAGACAGACTGACATTGTATGGGACAACAGGGGGCTGGAACATTTGTTCAAAGATTAATCATAAGAAATAACCAATGCCAACAGGAAGAAGAGCTGTTGATGTTGCTGTAACCAAATATTATGTCTGTATTATGTCAGCAAATTTAATAATATATTTTTTGTTGTGGCTATTATTGGTACATGTGGCTATAATTGCTGGTAACAGTAGTTAGTTACATAGGGATGTTCACTGCCTCACCGACTCCTTCCCAAGCACACATATCATGGCCGCTTGGTTAATATAACAGCCTGTGTTTTAAAAGACGGGCAGAAATACAAGGTTTCTGTGGGTGGACATGATAAGATGCTCAGGCTTACACCAACATGAGCACATCAGTCCCCAAGCACCGCTGGTCATGAGGGTTTCTGGCAATGATTAGCTGTATTCCACTGCACTGATTTTGAGAAAAACATTGAAATAAATTAGTGCATATTCAGTTTCTAGTTATTATTTTTAGTTATTATTATTAGTTTGATTGCTAAAATAATTTCTTCTGATCTTAAAACAGTCTGGGCATTAAAGGTATACCGTGTGTCTACTGTGCATGAAAACACTGCAGAGACTTCCTGTTTGAAACCATAAAGACAGAGGGAGCAGAGGGGCCTAGAAAAGTACATGACCAAAGTATATTGAGAGCTAATCTTTGACTGCCGACCACACAGAGGCTAAAAAAAGATCCTTACACCTCTGGGTTTGTGGTGCACAATCAGCTCATTTACAGGAAACAGACTGAAGAATAACAGGCATTATCAATACACTAGGGGTTGGCGCTCACTATGGGACAGATTGGTTTGTGCCGCATGCTACATTTATAAATCACATGTTGGCAGGTCTTGTTGTTACCCTGCTGTGAGAAGGTCGGCTCTGATGGTTCGGAGCACGCTACCATGCCTTGAAGGAGTCATGTGCATAGCAAACATGCTTGATGTTTGCAATGCCATACCGATTGTGTCCCGCTGACTTTGAGCTAGTGTCGCTGTGAGTTTAAAGCGCTTTTGATTGACTAACCACAGACAAGAACCAAAATAATGTGTGTTGTGTGAAGGGAGAAACATTACACATGTACAGACTGTCAATGATGAAGGTATTACCGCTCATGTCTTTAGCAGTGGGTAGTAGATTTGTTTTTATATTCATTTTCAAGGCAAGCAAACTCTCTCTCTCTCTCTCTCTCTCTCTCTCTCTCTCTCTCTCTCTCTCTCTCTCTCGAGTACCAGAGCCCACAATCACCACAGACATCAGTTATGTGTCGTTGTATGTTTGTACATTTGAGCATCGTGAGAGTGGAAATATGGCACCTAGATCACATCAAAGAAACTTGGCTTAACTGTAGCTGAAGGAACATGTTTATTTGGTGCTTTGCAAGGTAAATCTTTACATTCAGTATATGGAGGTGAAATCGGAAAGAAGTGTCACAATGAAACATGTCAGTTCTACTGCTTTACACTGGAGTACACACATTCACTCCTGGTGTCATCTCTCTTTCTTGTGGATATGATGGCCTTGTTTGTCCTTAAAGCAGCATAATGGAGGTTGTCTGCATCTTGGTACCCCTGGGAATAAAATATAAAAGAGTTAATTGCCATATTAGTATATGTCTCATGATTGATATAGAAAAGTATTGAAAACAGCCTCACTAACATCTGTACAGTCTAATGCAAATCAAAGTCCTGCAAAAGTAACTTCCTTTGTGAAGCTAAACATGTAAATTTATGAATTTTTTTTGGAGACTATGTCAAAGAGGTGTTAACTCTGCTGTTGAGGTTTTTGTATTTCAAGCTGTGGACAAAATAACAGTAACACCAACAAAAATAGTGCAATCCAGAACAACTACAGCACCAACTTGTCTTCATCAACAGTCAATGACCATCGGCCACTGATTTACAATCTATAAGCGATCCTCACAAAGGTATGTGGTACTTATTGCAAGATATTAAGTATACAAATTGTACGGTTGTTGCTCTTTGCTCTTTTGTGTTCATCCTGATTCTCTGCTTTTTTGCTGTTAAATATATTACATTTATATTTGTGCAACATTTTGAAAATACTCACTTCGTCATTCGGACCTGAGGCAGCTGCGAATCTTGCTTGAGAGTCTGGTTGTGAAAAAAACAATAAAAGGCTTCTTCAAAATTCACTATGCTTGTGGTGAGAGGACCAATTATTTTGAGTCAGTTGGATAATTTAGACTAAAAGGTAATGAAACAGTTCTTCAGATTTTAGCATCTATCTTCTTCTGAAATGTGACACACGACAAGCCAGCATTGTAACATAAATTAATCAATGAAGACCAGCACTAAACCTACTTCATAACACCAGCAAGTCATATATCAGTGTAAATATGAGGACTCCAACAATTTATACATACTTATATACTCCAACATACTGTTTTAATTTCTAAACTGTATGTAAAGAATATTCATTTTCTATGAATTTTTGACTAGAAATCTGTATCCATGATGCACATTTCAACACTGATGACGTTTTCAGCTGATGAAATGTAGAATAATAAATATATATTCCCATGGCCATGTGTCTTAACTGCTTGTTCTGCAATGTACAAATGAACATGTTAAAATCTAAATCCAGGCTGATTTACACATTATTTAGGTTGAGAATGTTGCTGTCATTACAATTTGCCTTGGTCAGTGAATTATCCATTCCTCTTGGATGGAGTGACAGAGTGAACCAGAACAAAAAATCTGTAACTAAGCAGTTTCACTTGATGTCTTCAAGTGTATCTAGATTTGCAAGTCACATGGTGGAACACGACTGTCCGAGAGTTACTCTTGTCCTAATTTGTTTGACTTAATGAATCGTATCAATTCATTTAGTTCTTTTCTGCTCTTCAATATCACGTACATTGAACACACGCTATCAAATTTAAAGGATCACAGTTTAGCCTACCTGTGCATTGGCAGCTCTTTGTCTTGTACATTGAATATGTCGTGTAAGCCAGGAAAGCAACCAGGATGGTGGTGAATGTCAAAGCTCCACTCAAGAAATACACCAAGACAAGAGAGTCCCCCTTATCTGCAGACGAACATTAGGACACATTAAAGAGCTTTCACATTTTTTTCATCAACTTTGATTAGAAAGTATCCATCACTATTTAACAAATGAGATCATCTTTGCTAGAAAGTTACTTACGCTCAAAGTCCAGCTTGGTCCCGTTTCCAAACAGTATGTGTCCACATGAGGCAACAGCACAGTAGTAGGTCCCAGCATGAGAAAGATTCAGACTCTTCAGTGGCAAGTTGTAGACACGGGTGTTTGTTTGTGTGTTGGGTTTCCTCTCACACTGATCATTCCTGTCTCCATGGCTGTAAATTAGTCCTAGATGAGATTCTTCAGAGTTTTTGAACCAGTAAACACTGTGTTCTCCATCACAGGTCTCAGTGTGTACTGTACAGTTCAGAGTCACAGAGCCTCCTGGCTGGATGGTCTCAGACGCTGACTGATGGACCAAAGCTTGGATGTTCAAACCTGAATCCTTTACATGGATAATAGTGCCCTCCACAAATTCATACACATATAAATAGGCACTGATGCAGTAGTAAGTAGCTGAGTCTGAAATTTGCACATGTGAGATCTTCAAGTTATATTTACCAGAGGTAATTTCAAGTTCAAAGCGTGGATCGGTCTTAAATTCACCATTCAACATGCCATTTTTGTCATGCCTATAGAATTTAGACAACAGCTGTGGTTTCTGTCCCAGAGTGTGCTTATACCAGTAAAACATCACTGCAGCACTATGTTCATAGAAACATTCCAAAGTCACGTCTTCACCAACACTAACTGATACAAAATGTAAAGATGATGATGGTTTAAGAGCTGTCATATCAGCTGAGGAGAAAATGGAGACCAAGCAAATGCACAATTAACTTTCTACCATGACTGGGAGCATATTGTAGAACACAAAATGTATTGCAGAACATATTAAAAATAGCAGAAGCAATGCTTTGAAGAAAAAAACGAGACAACATGCATGTACAAAAGTTACAACTTACCCGTTCTGCCCAAGATCAGACATGTCACATACAATGCGAACATTGGAGGTGTCATTTTGGTGAAAAAGCTGTGGTTAATTGAGAGGATCTCTATACGTTCTCTACTTTTCAGAGACAAGACTGTGTTTGGTTGGCCAATCAGAAATGGCTCTGAATGATCACATGGTCAGTGCCATGTCAGGGCATGTAATCAGGACCTACAGTATTTAGGAAATGTACAAACAAAATGCATGTTATATCTAGTTCAGTTTGTCTTCCAAAGTGATTGTGGTAGAATTGGCTGCAATGAACATGAGAATACTACCGAATCAGCTGCTGTATACATAAAGGGGCCTTGTAACTGTTAGCAGTGTTAAATGCACAAAATGAGTGTCTTAAGATAACACTATAAAACTGGTCGTGGCTGGAATGTGTTCTGAAGAGGAGGGACAAGACTCCACAGATACCCCTCCTCTTGACCTTGCTCCTATTACTGTTTGGTATATCTAGACCCGTTGTTTATTACTGACCTTAGGAGACACACATATTACACATGTGTTAACTCCCTATCACCAGGTTAATGAATACATGTAAGACAACATATACTGATCAGGGAGTGTTTTCATTCATCAATTAGAATCTGTGATGTTACAAAAAACACATTTTGGCAAAAACCTCAGGTCACAAACAATTTATCATTGACCTCTGACCTCCTCATAGTAGCATGTGTATAATATTCTCTTGTGTGTTTTAGCACTGGATTAGATGAAATATATGTAGTGCCTTACTAGAGTATTCCCCTTGACATGATTCACCATTGACAATGCTTTTTATTCACTGACCTTTGCACATAGTTTCAGTTTCTGAAGTTAATTGTAGTGAAGGAAAATGTGTCTTTTTATACCAGTGGATGAATGTTTCAGTATGTTCTGTTCATTGTGACTTTATCAACCAGAAGAACCTCATATTGGATCTGAGTACAAGTTATGGACCTGCATGATACTGTATGTCCTCTTCCTCAAAAAGTTGATGTAGCACAAACTGGACATGCCATTATGGTGAGTTTCCTATAAAGTAGAGCTTTGGGTCAATTTCGGCCATATGAGTTTTAGGGAACTGAAATTGTGAAACTTAAACCGTTACGGATGACTAAAATAACATTTTGATCGAAAGTTTTCCTCAGACCAGTCTTCCTATGAGCTAAGAAATAAATCTGGACTGTTGGCGTTGTAGGTATGTAAAAGTCCTTTCACCTCACCTTAATGTGCATTGTCGTAATTCACACTTCATTTTGATGTCAATGCACTGCCTGCTTCTAGTTTTTCTTTTGTGCACAGCATGTTTTCTGCATCTAAGACATGATGCTTGTTTCACAAGTTCTGTGAGGTTCACCGAGATGCAAGACACTGTGGCCTGGAAGCTACGGGCCGCTCTTCCTGTGTTCAAGCTCTGCTAGGAGTTATGTTTCCACTAATGGAAACTTATACTGTGTACACCACCTTCACCACAGGAGTGAAAGGTAAACAGTGAGAGTCGGCTATAGAGTGAAAGGTGCAACCCGTGCTTACGTTTCTGGCAAAAGAAGATATTAATAGATCGTAGGGGATTTTCAAGAGCCTGCTTTGTCTATATCTGTGTGTAAGATGCTGATCCATGTGACCGTTGTACACTCTCAGAACATATTTTACATAAAAATACTGCAAACACATTGCACAAAAAATATTTTATTTTTTTATACTGTCACATGAAGTGTTGTTTTCTTGCAAGTGACTGACAGGAAAGAGAGATCATTTGGTGAAGTGGTTGAAGGTGAAGTCCTACTTCTCTCTTCTGCTCTTTACTCTAGAGTATACGCAAACACTCTCCACGTTGTCCTCTTGACGATGTCGTTCACTGGTTCTGTTCAGACTCAGAGCAGCATAATGGAGAATGCCTGCATCTTGGCTCTAGTAATGACAAAATGACAATGGTACATTGTGTGAGAAATATAATACCAGAAGTACTATATTAAAAGCTGTAAAATCTTATTTAGTGATTTAGTGAAGTATAAATATGGCTTCGATCATACAGTTATTTCACCTACCATGGCGTCAGAAGCTGCAGAACATGTCAGATGAGAAGTAGTTCCTGCAAATCAAAATACACGAATGATCAAGAAAGGTCGCTACAGAAAACATTCAAATACCTTTATTCAGATAATCTTACCCTTGCAGAAAGAGCAGGAATTTTGTTTCAACTTGTACATGATGAAAGCCAAGACAAGGAGCACGATAATGGAAACTGCCAATGCCACAGAAAGGCAATACACCAGGAGAGGGGATACTTTCGTAGAACGTCCTAACATGCAGTCAAGAGAAAACATATCGTACATCCGTTGTATATATTTATATTTATGGATATACAATAAATGTGGTTAATTTCATTTTTAAGTAACTTAATTTTTAACTTCAAGATGGAAAAAACTATTCTATGCAATAGCAGCTCTTATCACCTACCTGCGATCTCCACTCTCGTTCCATTTCCTAACACAATCTCCCCACAGGAGGCCAGAGCACAGTAGTACATCCCGGCATCAGAGGAGTTCACAGACTTAATAGTGAAGTTTGAAGTGCAATTCTTCATGTGAGACTCTTCATTGGAGAGGTTTTTACACTGTCCCGCACTGCGATACATGATCGCAGGCTGAGCCGCACCTTGTCTGAACCAGTAGAGGCTCTGCTCCCCTGCACATGGTTCAGCGTATACTGTACAGATTAAATTCACAGAGTCACCCAACCGAAGTGGCTCCAGTGCTGGCTGATGGACAACAGCTTGGATGTTGGACAGTGATGTTTTGACGTGAAGGAAAGCTCCTTGTCCAAATTCAATTGCGTTGAATTCTAAAATCCCACAGTAATATGTTGCTGAATCCGACAGTTGAAGGTTTGTGATTCTGAGATGGTTGATGTCTTCTTGACTTTTTGCTAAGACTTGAAATCTATCTTTATACTTGGGGGACATGGTAGTTTCCGTGCTGTGCTTCATCCGAGTGGATATGATGAGAGGTTTGCCTCCCAAGCTTTGCTGGTACCAAGAAAGGAAAGTTACAGCATCGTCTCGACAAAAGCATTTCAAAGTCACAGTCTCCCCAACTTTAGCTATTATGAGCCCACTGTCCTGAGTTATACCTGAGGTCTTGTTAGCAGCTGGCACCTGACCTGCATAGAAATGCACAAAATTATATTATTTATACTTTTAAAACCTAATCCCTCTCGCTCAAAATTATATTCATGCACATAGAAACAATAAAAAACAGTGTAAAATACTTACAGATTTCACTGAGAAGCACAAGAAAAATGCAAAGTGGCATCATCCCTGAAGCTCTGCAGTCTGTATCCTCTGTGTTGACGGATGCACCCAACTCTTATAGGAGACGAAGGCTGTTTGTGATTGGCTAAGCTGACTGGTTTGGTTTAGACTAGCGATTTGTTCTGTTGCAAAAGATGAGTCTGATCAGGTGACCAGTGGTGTAATTTGGATTGAATGAGTCTTTTTGGATACATGATTGTTGTTGTACACTGGAGGACAGTAGGTGTGACAACATGTTTGTATAGCATACCATGAAAAGGAAATTCTCTCAACTCCATTTTTGAATGGAGGCGTAGATGTTGGTGCATGTCAGTGTTTATTCCCCATATGCACAGTGCTTAGAGGTGATTTTGTTTCAGTCTGGAAAAACATGCTGCACTCTTCGGTCATGACACGAGTTTGTCATTCTGTTTGTTAGATTTAGATGTGCTTATGTGATTATTTATAGGATTACTAGTGTAAGAAAGTGTTTTTTTTTCTGGAATGTGTGTGTTTAAATGGTTAGCCTCAATGGGTTGAAAGGGAGTGGGAGAGATGCAGAGAGAATATCAGAAATCAGGTCAAGTGTTTCAACCCATCTAAAGTACTTTAAAGTTAATGTTCATAACGTCATGGCTGTGGTTACATGTCTTTTCAATGTGACTTTGTAGGTCCCATCATGCCAGTGATGCCCCACAGGTCAGATGTGACATTTGTTCCACTACTTCTCCTTGGAACAACACCCCATGTACACATCGCCAGACGTCTTCCGTTTAGAGGAAACCACATATGACATTTACAACACTGCTGCACAGAGTGTTTTTGTTCTTCTTTTAGTGTTTATAATTGTGACTATAATTCAATGTTACCTTTCTGCCCTCTACTGTTTTAATTATTCTTTACTTATTCATGATGTGTTATGTAGCCCTCAATGCCGAGTGCAGCGTCAAAAATGTTTGTAGGTAAAAGGAGGAAGAAGCTTGAGAACCAAGGGAGGAAATGGGAGATTGCATCTCAAATGTCACATTTTGAGATGGACTGCTTCCATTCCTATTATATCACACTCATGTATATCACACCTTGTTCATACAGTATGCTCTCCATTAGCTTCTGCCACAAATGGGCACATGGTGAGAATACACAAAGCAGCAACTTCCTGGGCTGAAAATATAGTCAATGCACAAGTGCCGAAAACTGTTGTTCCTCGAATCGCCACTTTAGGCTGGCTCCAAAAGCGAGTCAATCTCCATAAGCCCCCATGTTAAAATGCCCAACTTCACAGCAGAAATAAACAACTGCACGGGGGGTGAATTTTTATATGACTCACACGTTTAAATTACATTAAGGCTTAAAGTTATGCGTGACAGGTAGGTGCTGTCACAGGTGACTGGTTTCTGCTAAAATACTTCAACGTACGTCAACCATAGTATCTTTGAAATTTGAATTCTCCTCACTTTTTGTGTAAGGAAAAAGTTAATACTGTGGCTATTGTGCATACTTTTCCATTTTGAGTGGGCAACTGAGGGCTGGCCATGTCAACTATCGTGGTGCGCTGTTTGGAGCACATCATAGCCCCATGTACTAGCCTTTGATTGTTGAAATACAGAACGTGTCTTTCTCCTTTTCCAACACACACACATACACATAGGCTATGTACCATTTAAGACATCAGTCAAACATTTGGGGGCAGCAATTGTGCTGTTAAATTTGTATTGGGCTCTGAAAGTGGACGCTAGCTAGCTAGTTATTCAAGCTTGCTAACATTAGCACTGGTTTCCACTAGACGTTAACTTTTGTTCATGCTTTTTCAATACCTGCTGAGTCATAGAGAGGCGAAGTCCCTCCCCTTCTGGTGTCCCCCATTGGGACCTTATTTTGGAAAAAATATGTACGGAGACAAATATTTTTTTGATCCCGTTTGAATTGTGCCATGAATTACACATATGATGTTTGTCAATTTAAAAGATAATTTTGCAAGTCAAGAAAGTCGCAGTTTGTCGTAGGTTTGTTGTGGTAAAATTCAGTTTTGGAGGAAACCGCTCAGTAAGCTACATCTCTAGCTTGCACAATATACGTCACCAACACCAACATGGCCGTCCCTTGTAACGTTAGTTAACCTGATTTTTTTTAATGTAATCTATTTCTGTCAGAGTCAATGGTAACGCAGTTCGAATTCATTTCAAAAATATGGCAACGTATTGTGCCGCATTCTAGTAAATCTTTTTATAAAGAGAGTGGCAGTCATTTAAATTATGATTTATTTGTAGTACGTGACATACAAACAACAAAAATACCAGTATTGTCCTCTAAACAGTAGCTGGCTAGAGAGGGTTGAAGAATTTGCTTCACATAATAGACTCATGGTGCTCGATTGTAACATGTGGTTACAAGTTTTCACTGTTCGTGTGTGTATAATTGTGTAGGAGCTTGTGTTTCTGTTGGAGTGAGAAAAAATGTTGTCAGATATTTGCATCTGTTCCCACGCTTTAACCTAATTTAGTATTTTTGGTCTAATTCCCTCATCCTCTCCCTTGCAGATTTAATAACTGTCAACTCATGCAGCAGACCTTTACCAAGCAAAAGCGGGCCACTGCAGGTGACTCAAATATACCTTTTGATGTTTGTGGTCTCTATGTGGATGCTTTAACAACACTGAGGTAAAAGCTGTTGTTGACTCAGTAGAGATGAGGCATTATTGACCAACACTCTTCTCACTTGAACCCATACTTCCTGAGTCGTGCAAAATGACAGTAGGACGGCCTAATGCTCACTGTTTCTCAAAGCAAGTCAAAGCTAAAATGGAAGATAGATCCTCCCATTCTTGTTTTAAGAGAATGTGAGTCAGACAATATGGCAACAAATTAAAAGAGGAAGCAGTGCTGTATGTTAAAAGCCTTTAACATTCAGCACATATGTTGAGTACAAGCAAACAAGTGCTTTATTGAGAAGAAATGTTTACTATGGTTTTGGAAAGTTGAGCATGCAGCTGCTTGTCAAAGTCTGTTATGACTTCAATGTCATTTCAATGTCATTTGGGGCTGAGTGCTCTATACTGTCATGTTTTTGTTCTGAACTTCCCAAAAACGTGAGGGTGGAGGCCCTTTTTTGCTTAGGTCATCAGCTGATGAAGTTTGACTTACTATGCCCAATGTCTTTAACTGATGAAAGTAGGTGGTCTTTTTACCTTCTTGTAGGACTGGGAACCTGCAGAGTCTCTTTACACACCAGGGCCACACAGAGCTGCTGCAAGCAGGGTTGCAACCTTGACAAATGTAGAAAGCTGTCATTTGTAGCTGAGTTTGTGAAATGAAAGTTCATAGGATGAGTTTAATTGGTCAAATTAGAACATTTAGAAATAAAAAGACAATCTCATAATGGAATTTTTATTACTTGACTGTTCCATATCCAAGCCACATATGATTTCAAACTCCTATACCAAAGCCATTATATCAATAAGTCATTTTGAAGTAGAATCTTATCCAGTAATATTTGGAAACATCTATCATCAAATTCACTGTCACACTTATCACCAATATCTGTTATCTCACTGCTGTTACTTTGAATTGTTAAATGTTGATAGCCTCTCCCTTTTGAAGTCCTACAACTTCATCACACTTTGAACTAAACACTAAACCTTACGCTTGCTTTAAATCAACTTTTTTAAGGTAGATTTTTGAGAAATCACGTTTTAGATTCCATGCTGTCTCAGAGTTGGTGGAGCCTGAGAGAGCTAGCTGCTGCTGTGGTTTGCTACATGAAAAAATATCTTTTTAATCTAATCTCATTCCCACAAATTCCACTCTTCATACACAAAAGATAAGAGTATCTTGGTGAGCTGTTTTATACCAAAACAGATGCAGGTGAATTTTCTGCATGATGTTTTTTTCTTTGTTTTCTGTAGTCAATTTGTTTGTCATAACTGTTGGAAATAGGTCAGAGACACTGTGAGCTGGCTACCAGAGCATCACCTTGGGCAGCAGATGCATCTTGTGGCAATACTACATTGTATTCCCACTGTGCTTTTGACAATTAAGAAGAAAATCAAGTCAGTTAGAGGCAAATGTACTTCCTCTGTACTTCTTTACTGTTAAATACAAAGAACAAATATATTTTTTGTGGCTTGTGTGGCATCAGAAATATTTAGCTATTTAGAACTTTAATGCTTCTATTTTCCCTTTACATTTATCATGTTCAACAGGAACATGAAGACAAGACTGGAATTAAAAAAACATTTTGTAACTGAGGAGAGAAGGTGACGCCCGGCCCCCAATAACCTTGTCATAATACTCCTCCTCCTCCTTCCTCTATATCTGCTGTGACAGCTTCAGGTCAGCTGTATCAGTGACGTGAACACCTTTATTATCAGTACTTTTTTTGTTTATGTGAAGTTAAAAGTGTGACTTTGTGTATTGCTTTTTAACCTGTTTACAGACCTATAAGTGTAAAAATATATATACATGCGAATGAGAAGTGAAAGCGCAGAGGCGTTATTGTGAAGCGACTGGAACAAACAAACAGCATCACAAATAAACCACATAGACATCCTGTCATGAGGGAGGGCAGGGGGGGAGAGGAGGGCGACAAAACCACATGGGTTGAATTCGATATGAGTGACCAGAGCGGGAACTCAGAAGCGAGAAGTTGGGGTTTTTTTTGTCTTTTCTTTTTAGTCAGTCGGCTACAGGACATCACTGTCTTTATGAGTGTTTGAGAGAAACAAACACCTTTTATCACATAATTCTCATCTTGATCTTCTTGATCATCTTTTTGTTTTCTGAGGAGGGATTGGCTACAGGATAGATAAAGCAGATTTCATCATAATACATGGTTAAGATGATTAAAAGCTGACCTACTCACTGAACAAATTTGGCTGCTCAAATTCCATAATTTTGAAAGTAGAAGGTGTATTTTAACCAAACACGCAAGCTGAGAACCATGAAACTGAGCATTGCTTATTGCATTGTAACATGAAGTGTTGCTGTCTTGGTACTGGCAGTGCTCTGGGGGGAACAAACGCAGCTCACGGGTGTCTTTGACATGTTCAAATGCACTTCTTTAACCTTTCTCTGTGGTGTGTTCACTTTAAATAACTTATCTGTCCAATCTTAGCTATCTGGTGGTCACGGCAACATGTAACTGTGTGACCAATTGAGAAAAATGTGTTCATCATAAAAAAAACCCAAAAAAGTATAAGCATCATGATGTAGCACTTGTGATGTGATTTCTACTGTAGGTGGACTGCTGCTCCCTACTGACCAAAAGCTTAACTGTACACAACAAACTGAATAGAAACAACCACTGCCTGATACTGAATTTAAAGGGGCAGTTCACAAATGAAGTTTACATATGAAGTTCAGTTTACTTGTCATAAAGACAACTACACAGCCTGTAAAAACTGTTCTATAAGCTTCAGTGATGCTGGAGCAGTCCAAAGTCAAAAATTTTAACCCTGATGATGTCACCAGTGTTGCAATGTAGGATCCAGGGTTTTTGGAGCTTAACCCACACTAGGGACTAAAAGTTGCGATATCTCTGCCTCTGCAGTTTAAATTCTGACCATTCTTTTTGTAACCTGTCTCTTGTGAGTACCTTGACTTTATGAATACTAATACTACATTGCTGGAACACCTCTTTAGCCACATTCAGAGATGCACAAGAAGGTAAAACCACCTTAAGTCATGGTAGCTCTTTGTTTGGATGAAGGTTTTCCCACCTGTTTTGGTTATAAAATCGTTAATACATACATGTCAAAACAGGAAAAAAGTTACAGTCACAGTTAACTCATGCAGTTCACGTGAGGACTTTTTAGTAGTAAAAATATGTTAACGCTTTTAAGGAATATACAGTATATTTCTTCATATTGGTGGTTGTTTGCTGACTAAGATGTAAATGTCATAGTTAGCCTCTATGTCCTCCCTGATCCCTGTGTGCTCCAGTATGCTTTCCCCTCCTTGTGTTTCCTGGCTGTCCCCTGTTCGTTACTGTGTGTGTATGTTCTTGTCTGGCTTCCTGATCTCCTGCCTGCTGCTGATCACCGGCACACCTGACATCAGCCAATCGGGTCCAACCTACTGTCTCCACGGGTCCGCTGCCTGGTCGGTTTAGCTCAATCCACTACGCCCGCCAGTCCAGAACCTGCCTCCCTGGTCTCCATCCGGAATGTCGCCAATTCTTCCTCGATCCAGACCGGTCGAGTCCTCGGGGGCGACAAAGAACTATGCCAGACTTCTGCACAGACATTAGCACCACTTCTAATAAAACCTGTTGCAAAAATGCCCAGCTCTGTTCTGTCGTGTTTTGCATTTTGGGTTCAGTGATCGTGCACTACGACAGAATGATCTGGCCAACATGGACCCAGCAGGCGCCAATCCAGAAGCAGCCCCATTTCGTCAGGCACTAACCAGCCAGGGGATTCTTCTGGGCCAACACGAGCAGATACTACGGGCTCTCTCCGACAGCAACCAAGCCATGGTCACCCAGATCACACAGCTAACTCATCAAGTATCTAGACGCACAACTTGCACCATCCTCGCCAACTACCCCTGTTAGCCCGCCAGCGACACTACCACCTCTCCGGGAATCCTACGCCTCCGACCTGTATCCTTTCACCGGAGATGTCACCAGATGTCGAGGTTTTCTTGCTGCAATGCTCCCTGGTCTTTTGCCAGCGCCCTGTCACCTTTGCTTCAGATCAGTCTAAGGTAAATTACATTGTGGGATTGTTAAGAGGGAGAGCATTAGCCTGGGCAGAAGCCACACATGCTAGCCAACCCCTATCGTCATTTTCCTTGGCCGAGTTTTTGGAAAAGATGAGGAAGGTGTTTGATCATCCAGATGCCAGTGGAAACGCTGGGAAGCGGCTTTTAAGGATCAGACAGGGAGACTGCAGTGTGGCAGATTATTCTGTGGAGTTTCACACCCTGGCGGCAGATTCGGGATGGAACGAGGAAGCACTAATCAGTGTGTTTGTGAAAGGACTGAGTGAAACCATGAAGGATGAACTGGCAGCCCGGGAGGAACCCACCAGTCTGGACGCATTGGTCTTGCTATGTCTGCAAATGGACAACCGCAAACGCGAGCGGCACCAGGAGCGCTCCAACTGTCCTCACACCCTTCCCTCACGCAACCCAGCTGCTACTACGCCCAAAACGGGATCAGTCAGCCTGACCGCAGCTCCAGATCCGCAGACCCCAACCACCTCGGAGGGGGAACCCATGCAATTAGGCTGGACCCATCTGACGCCAGCCAAGCGTCTCCATAGACGTGCAGCGGGGGAGTGTATGTACTGTGGTAACAAGGAATATTTTCTGGCTATGTGTTCCTTGAGACCAAAAGATTAGGTTCACCAGTCGCAGTGGGGGTTCTGGTAAGCCAAGACCACCCCGTAACCAGGGCCCGCCTAGGCTAAAAATCCCGGCCACCCTCTATAATCAACGGAAGTCGTTCCCCTTGCAAACCCTCATCAACTCCGGAGCAGAGGGTAATTTCCTTGACACCGAGTTGGCTCAACAGACTCAAGGCCGACCAGAGACTCCACCTGTGCGCCTTCTTCTCCCGACGCCTCTCCCCGGCTTAATGAAAACTATGATGTTGGGAATAGAGAACTCCTAGCAGTCAAGTTAGCCTTGGAAGAATGGCGGCATTTGTTGGAGGGAGCTGAACAACCATTCATCACGTGGACTGACCATAAAAATTTGGAATACATCCAAACGGCCCTGCGTTGGGCCCTGTTCTTTGGCCGTTTTATGTTCACTCTCACTTACCGTCCCAGATCCAAAAACATCAAACCCCGACGCACTTTCCCGTCAGCATCATACCCTGGATAGCAACCCCGGACCCGAGACTGTCCTTCTGTCCACCTGCGTTGTGGCTACTGTCACCTGGGAGATTGAGTCTGTATTTAGGGTGGCCCAGCGTGACCAGCCAGACCCTGGTAACGGGCCCCCTAATCGCCTATTTGTCCCTAACTCGGCTCGTTCCCAGGTGCTTCAGTGGGTGCACAACTCTCGCTTCGCCTGCCATCCTGGGGTGACCAGCACCCTCTCTTTGCTTACAAGACATTTTTGGTGGACCACCATGGGGGCAACAGAGAACTACGCCAGACTTCTGCACAGATATTAGCACCACTTCTAATAAAACCTGTTGCAAAGATACCTAGCTCTGTTCCGTTGGGTTTTGCATTTTGGGTTCAGTGATCGTGCACTACAACAGTAAAATGTAGAAACTACTTTTTAAAAAGTAATGATATATATACTTCACTAAATCCAGAAAAAAAGGGTAGCCTGTATCAGTTTTTGAAATGTTATTTTTGCTGTTTTTTTGTGCAAATATACTTTTAACTTTGCAGCTAAACATATGCAGGATTAAAGATTACCAAATGTGTTAAAAACACAAAAGTTTATCTTAATAAACTTAATTATAATAATAATAATTGAAATTACAGGATTTATAAGGAGAGCAGCGGAGGTTGGAGGTGCCTTGCCTCTAGAGCTACGTACTGCAAATCATCAGATTCCTCATTCTGTAGGAAATAAAAAAGCTAAATTATTATCACCAGATGCTAAACTAATTTAGATATAAGATGTGTCTATGTTCAAAAAAAATGTTTTGCTTCCCTGACTGTCAGATGTGTATTCTTGGACACTCGTTCAATGTAACAGACACATGCAGAGCTGCAACCATGCAATGCATCAAAACGGTAGAAATGTCATCCTGTTTCCCTGTACAAACATAAAAAGCAATGTAGACTAAACAAAAAAAAGCTCCAATTTAGATTAATTAAAATATATGTTGCTCACCCCCAACATCCAGTCTTGTTCTTTTCCCAAACAGTATCCCTCCACATAAAGTCACAGTAGTGACAGTAGTACGTCCCAGCATCAGACATCCGGACACACTCTCACACTGCTGCTGTGTGTGTGGATGTACATGATTCCCAAGTGGGAGTTTCTTGAATGACACTGCTGGGGTAAAGACCAGTGACTAGACTTTGAAAACAGACATTTAAGAAAGGGTCATGAAATGGAAAATCAAATGGATTTTTTTTTTTTTATCAAAATAGTTCAAAATCTAAAACTAAAGACAAACTATCTTTTAAAAAAATATTCCTTTATCAAATTCAGTGACTGTAATACTGTTTGTTTCTCCACAGTAGTACATAGCCAAATCCGAGTCATGGACAATAGAAATGTTCAGATGGTAGAACCCTTCTCCAGTATGAATTGAAAATAGTTTGTTACCTTTAAACTGATAGGAAGCTGTTGGAGTCAGGTGAATGTTTGTAGAACAACCTGCTGGTACCAACACTAATATTTGGCACTGGAGGCATAGAAACATGGTAAAGTCAAATTGTGTCCTGGGTTAGTGTAGAGTAGTGCACAATCTGAAACACAGAGAGATAAATGAATGACCATTGAATGCAAAAAATAAGTTTCTAAAATGTCCTCTGAAGAAAAATACTATATGCAGTGACTTACAGGCTCTGAAGAGAGGAACCAAGAGCACATAAAACGTGTCTCTTCCAGTGTGATGGTGGTTTCAGTAAAGGCGTCAAAGGTAAAAGCTACACCTTCAGCAGAAAAATGTCTGTAAAATGTCTCCTAACCTGGGAGGTGCAGATTTGTGGGTGTCAATATTTGCACAAAAGGAAGTGAGAAGCTCTGATTTGCCACTTACTCCATTTATCTGATTTTGCATTAAAGCAGAAACATTTCCTGCAGACAAAACAACACATTTCTTAGGTTCTTAATACTAAAAAAAAAACAGTTATAATACTTTCTAAAACATCCTCAGCTGATGATCTTTGTTTCACTTTTTGTGGTTGAGATGTATTTTATAGATGCATAAAGTGCACCAGGCTTGCTTGATCCTGCATCCTTTTGAGCATGCAAATGATGCTTCACATGAATGTTACTTTATTTGAACATTATACTAATTGGCCTGAAGGTGGCGCCAACAACACTGCATCATTTTTACAGGATGAGATGTTTACTATTGCCTTGTACCCAGCAGTCACAAGGCACAAGGTGTTTTCTTTTATGGGCTAAGAAAACACATAAAAGAAACACAAGGCAGTATAAAGAGATGCATATGAATAGGATTTTAAAAAAGTCAAATTAAATAGACGATAGAATAAGCTACAATAAATTTTAGAATTAAACAGATTAAACAGGTTAATCAAAATTACAGCGCAGTTAGTGCAGTGCACGATGTGAATGAGTGGCGAACAGAAACGTCTTAAGCCCTGATTTAAAAGAACTGAGAGTTGCAGCAGACCTCAAGTTTTCTGGAAGTTTGTTTCAGATATATGGTGTATGTGGTGTAACGGAATAGCAGATGAGAAATGTATTTTGTACCAACAGAAGTATTTTCAAACCAGACAAACAGGAAGCCACTATAAAGATCTGAGAACTTGATATGATCCACTCTCCTGGTCTTAGTGAGTCTAGCAGCAGCGGCAGCAATCTGATTCAGCTGCAGCTGTCTGATGGACTTTTGACAAAGACCTGTAACAAGAATGGAGCCTTGGGGAGCTCCCCATGTCATTTTTTTATTCACCCAGATGTGCAATTACCAATCGACACAAAGTAATCCCTTGTCTTCTCAAAGTTTCAAAGAAAAAAAGACATACAGTACAGATCCTGTCAGAGATCATGTGAGGGATTACATAGGTATGCATTACTGTACATCTGGCCAAATTTGGCAACATACAGTAGACATTTCATAACTCCTCTGTTACAGTTACAATTCTGTCATAATATTTCTAATTTGCATTAATAATGCCCTACACTGACTTTTGTTAAAGTTGTATTTAAAGACACCAAATCAATATGGACTGGATCACTATTTTGGTATCTGGCTTGAATAGTGGGCCAGTTGTAGGTGTGTGATTGACAGTAATGAGTAACAACGACTGCAGGTCTGATCTTACACAGCAGACTGCAGAACTTTCTGGAATGTTTTCTGACTTGGATGGATGAACTGATTCTTTGTTTTTGTGTCATATTACCAGTATTTCATATTTGCTAAAGATGTTTTTACTCTTTATTGTTTTACTCTATATTGCCAAGGACAAAAAGTTTGGTCATTTTTTGGCATGTGACTGAACTTTGAGAAAAAGAACTGCAAGTTTCTGTATTACACAAACAGAGGGATGGTATTTTTTGCCCTGTCACTGTGTATATAGCATAGTGCACCCTGCACCCTCCACGCTCTCTTTCACACACACACACACACACACACACCCAAATACATACAGCAGTGAGACAAATAGCAGAAGTAAGTTCTTGCCACTTTATCTTTTGATCACCACATGCACTTTATTTATAAGTCTAGGTCATGTATGATATCATATGATTATAGTTGTGGTGACATAATTTGTGTTATGTCAACACAGAATAAGAGAGAGAAAGAGATGTATCATTACAAAACACATAATATTGGGCAACTTTCTTTGAGAGACAAACTGCCGAGAATACTAAATGTGTCAACACTCCAGTGGACCAGCAGGTGTCAGTGTATACCTAGAACACAATCCAACCAAACCTGAAGGTCACATCACATGCATTCATACATCCTCACAGTGGGTAAAAAGACAAACATGAGCCCATATTTGATGTATAATTTGTACAAACAGTGACATTTGGTACAGATGCAACACACTGATTGGAGTATGCCTTCTTATGTTTCACCATGTGACAGCCTCACTTGTTCATAAGTTTGGTAACTTCTTCTTTCTCCTTTGATGAGGTCTTTGGTATTGGTATTTTCACAAAGTTCAGATTATCCTCAATAGTTAGTTAGATAAACTTTCTATAATCCGGAAGTCTGAGATCAATATCTCCTGTGTCATCAAACACAAGTTCTTAAGAGGAACACGCCTCTCTAACAGTTTCTCTCTCTTCAGTTTGTTTTGCAGTTCAAAGCTCTGTGCTCGTGTTGTTTTGGAGTTTAGAATAAGCTTTAAATTAATAAAATAGGTTAGATTAGATTTACGTCAATAAGATAACACGTGATTTATCCACAGGCGGAACATTAGGTGTTACAGCAGTACAAGAAATATACCAAATAAATACACAAAACGATTAAAAACAGAGGAAAGGAAATGATAAAGAAAAGAACTATACAATAAATGAGTTTATTTTGGTGATCCAGGGAGTAATGTTTGCACCTCATAAAGAAGAGTATTGTCTAGCACTTTTTGATACCTAAGTATGTGAATTTCTCCATCTTTATGGATAAAGGGGGTAATAAAAAGTAGGGTTAAACTGATATCAGCAGTGCACACAAGGTTGCAATCACTTTATAAATTAACTTGTAAGAAACAACTACATTGTTTATTTTCAATATATGCTGTATGGTTGCAATTATCTGTTGTTTTCCTGTTATTTTAGCATATTCAGGTCAGTGTGTTCTGGTGATAATGGTGTCCTCTGATGTTCATACTGCTGTCATTGAAGTAATTTTGCTAGTGGATTGGTAAAAGGTCATCAGACACCTTTCTCATGCCAAAAAGCAACAACTTCTAAACAACTTTTTTTTAATTGCATTGAAACATGATCAACTCAAAGCATAGTACATGAAGCTCTATAAATGACAACTCACATTTATTTCACTCAGAGTTTCTTTTCAGTAACCAGTTGACCTAACAAACTGTAGATTCTTAGAGGTCTTGGAAAATTAGGTTGGTTTGACACTTCTGTACTTCATCTTCTTAAAAAAGATGAAGTTCCTTTTGAGGTTTGTGACTTCCTTTTGCTGTACTTATACGCCAATGAGGCCAATGCTGGGTTATGTGTCATATAGCATAACATAACTGAGACCTCATCAAAACTGCCCAAAACAGAGGAACAGGTAAGTCATATTTTTTTTTGCAAGAAGATCTGCATGTTTGCATGATATAAGGGAGAGGCCATTCTTTTCATTTTTCACTTTCACACAGTTTCAATTTCAGAGTGAGTATCTTGCAATGAGACATTACAACTTCAAAAATCAAATGAATGTGCACTGGAAGTGGGTAAAATGTTGTAACTCGATGATTTGTTCTTGTAGTAAAACAAAGATTTTAAGGGACCAGACTTGTTAAAGCTATACCTGCTATGTTTGTTTTTTGCTTTCACAGAGATTGCATTAGCAGCAGAGTAGGGCAAATGGCCGGGCGATGTGTCTAACTAATATATTTTATATATGATATTCAGGGCTGAATACATATCAGTGTTTTCAACATTACATGGTCAGATCTGACAGGCAACAGTTAAACTAGTGGCCTTGAAAATAATTTGTAGAATTGTAGAGAGGATGTGGGAAATGTGAAAGATAAGACTGCAAAAAAATATAGTGGCACCACAAACGCTGCAAACAGAATAATAAATTCCTCTTTCAGAACTTCTTTGAAACAGACAAAAATGCTGTTCTTCAACTTTAGGTTCACACATAACAAGTAAATTGGAGTTTTACAATAAAACACATTTTTTCTCAAAATCTGCAAAAATGGATAGCTATTGGTCAGTGAAATTTGGTGTCCAATGAAGATAAATAGAGGATTAGACCTGGTGTCAAAGCAATGCGTTTAAAGTGTGAGCTAGTCTGTGTCCATCCTATATGTAACTTTATTAGTGTTGTCCAGCTGTCTTATAAGTTTCTTTTGGTGTGATAAACTTATCGATCTAATGTTATGTGACAGTGTGGGCGCAGTTTGTAGACTTTATATAGGTTCATGTTTCAGGCATCCCCCTGGAAATATTAAATTCAGCACCTATGGTGGAAAACGTTGATGGTCAATAGATTGCAACTTCCTATAAATGCCCAGTCTACAATTTTTGCCATCTTTCCTCCACAAGTTGTAACTAATGGTGATTGAAATGATTAATTAATTAGTTATTAATGCCTTAAAGCCAAGAAATAATCCATTAATGAGATCAACATTTGGATTGGCAGGTTGTAAAATATCCACGACAACCCAAAAGTTGTTAAAATTAAATACTTATTACTGATCAATAAAGCATTAATACATTGTTTATTCACCATCACTCACAGATTATAAACGTAAATGTATTAATTTTAAAAGTAGTACAAAATATTAAAATGAAACATGCACATCTAATTTGCATACAGAAGCCTGAGTCAGCTGTGAAACAACACACCCATGTTCTTCTCACCTCTGCTGTACTTCTTGTTCTGTTTTAGATATAAGCCTTGGTGTTTGTGATGCATGTGAAAATGTATTCTAGCCTAAAAAACAGATTTTTCACAATTAGGATAACCACAAATTGTGAATTTTAGAGGACATATATGTTATGTCCTGAACAACTTTAACTGTTTTTGCAGTGAATTATTTATGAATTGTTATAGAACTAACTAAATATCTCAATAACCATATATCATTATTGAAGAAGAAAACAAAAGCAAGCTCCTATGGCTAAAACTTCCCGTATAACCCGTGGAGTCCTGACACCATATATACACATTATAACAACAGACATTTTAGAAAAAACCTTACCACATTCTTACTTTTTTTTTTCAATTTTAAAATGGTCTTTCTTTTCCAAACAGATTCTGTCATTTGACATTGTAAATTGCTTGATTGCATCACAGTTTTACATGTTCTAATCTCTTTTGTAGATCTCAGCAGTGTGAAGCAAAAGTTAAAGGACATCAGCTTAGTACAACATCAAGACATTTTTTCTCCAAGATGGTCAACCACATGGTGAATATCAGCAGTAGCCCATCAAACCAAACAGCCACGATGAGTTCTTTGAGTGTTTTCACCATTTCCCTCCATGGCTTGTTCTCTTCCATTGGCATCGTAGAAAACCTCCTCATCCTCATAGTAGTGGGCTTCCATGTCCGCCGCTCTATAATCAGCATCTGGATCCTGAATCTCGCAGCCTCTGACCTGCTGGCCACTGCTTCCCTGCCCTTCTTCACCCTCTACATGGCTCGCGGCCACACTTGGACATTGGGCACAACTTTCTGCCGCATCCATTCCTCCATCTTCTTTCTCAACATGTTTGTCAGTGGCTTCCTGCTGGCGGCCATTTCTATGGACCGCTGCCTGGTAGTGCTGAGACCCGTCTGGGCCCAGAACTACAGGAGCACCCGCCTAGTAGGGAGGATATGTGGGGTGATTTGGGCCTTGGCTGTGTTCTGCACTATCCCCTTCTACATATTCCGTGACACCATTACCCAACCTGACGGCAAGATCCAGTGTTACTACAATTATTCTCAGTTCCTCCCTGCTAAACTTCCTCCCTTTGACCTGGAATCTTTATGTAAGCAGCGCAAGGAGGCCTTGGCCTTCATGAAGCTCTTTCTAGCCTTCCTGATCCCTCTACTAATCATCATCGTCAGCTATGCTGCCGTGAATTCCAGATTGGCGCGCAGAGGCTGCCGACGCCCTTTCCATTTTGTTCGCCTTGTAGTGGCCGTGGTGGTGAGCTTTGTACTCTGCTGGGCTCCATACCACTTATTCATCATCATGGAGGTGATGGCCTCCAGTGGGCATCTTATGCAGAAATTTGCAGCAAGGGCCCTCCCAACTGCAGCAACCATCGGCTTCCTTAACAGTGTCCTTAACCCCATTCTGTATGTGTTCAGCTGCCGTGACCTGCGCAATAAGATAAGACATTCTCTTGGTGAGGTGATGGAGAGTGTTCTGGCTGAGGATCTGACAGAGCTGGCCCGACGCCGCAGCAGTGGTCGCACTTCTATCAGCACCACCACGTTGAGGCCGAAGAATTCCATTACAACCTTGTGTCTGGGAGCAGAAGAGCAAGAGCAGGATGAAAGTCTTACTAACCCTCCTCAGAACTGAACAAAAATGTACCGTAAATTCTCTAATAGTGGCCAGGCTTTTATTTTACTTCATCTGCACAGAGAACCAGCCTTTATTTGAAACAGGCCTTTATTTGTAATTTTGGAGTTATATCTTATCATGTTTTAGTAAGAGACCCCCCGTTTTCGGATCTGTGTTTGTGTTTGCTTAACTTATCTGACTGATCTCACTCTAGCATGCATTGTTATATTCCCAAGAGCATTCAACAATTTAGTCAGCATTACTGAAGTATACAGTGTGTACTGAGTACTCACACTAGGGTTGTGCTTGTAGTGCAGCTCTTAACTTCCAGATTAGTGACAACCGCTTGGATTTTGATTGATGTGTATATTTTTGAATGATGTTAACAATAGCTGTACTTGGAGATACAGTATGTTCTTGCTATTTTAATAAATCCCCCCATTGTGCTTATAATAGAAAATAGATGCCTTAAATGTTGTATAATATATATGCTTTAGTGTCCATGTAATGTCTGTACTTTTTAATACTGTAACATTTTCTAAACATTAAACAAAAAGCACTGTGTTGCAGCATGACACTTGCCTTGCAATTTATAACCGCAGTCATGCTTGTGTTTCCGAAGTGATTCACATCAATTCTATTTTTAAAATGACTGACAGCAAAATAGTGATTAAACATGCATTTTTAATCATTGTAAACATAGCAGTAAAAAAAATGTATTGTGAAATGTCCACAATAGTTGATTTCCATACACCGGTGAGACTCTTCAAAACAAACAAATCTGGTAAATAGATGAATCAGATTAATTGTATTTCATTTGGCTGTATATGTCTAGTTTGAGGCTACAACGGGTATGGATATGAGTATCACAAAAGAGTGGATTTTTGACAAATATGAAACATTGTATTTCCATATACTCAATTATATAGTGTTGAGTTTATGTAAGGAACAGTTTAAGTCTTTGCACTTTGAGGCAAATTAATGTATTCACTCAGCTGAACCTCACAGTACACAAAAACTGTACATATGCATTTCCACTGGGTGGCACAGTTGCCTTGACTAAATACCAGGAGTCAGATCCATGGTCAAATCCAGGTTATATTGCTAGAAGATTATTATGTCCAGTTTCACTCTCCCTCTGGTTGTCTGAGGGAGCTCGGGTTCTGAGGTTGATCTTTTTGCGGGTGTTTTGCCCCCTTCCCAAACAGGGCAGAGACCTTTGCAGCTCTAGCCGAGCATCAGGGCACAGGAAGATGTAGAAGAGGGGATCCAGCAGGGTGTTGAGGCTGGTCAGACCGTAACACAGGCGATAGATGAGGAAAATGGAACGCTCCAATCCACATGGCTCATCAGTCAGCAGCAAGGACACAAATCTGTATCCGCCCACAAGGTGATATGGTCCAAACACAACGATGAAGTTGACGGTGATCACGACTAGGATGCCCACGATTTTGTGCCGCTCATGGTCAGAGAGGGAAGGAGATCGTCTAAGTGTCACCCCAATGTGGGCTGAAGTGTAGCTAAGGGAGGAAGCAGAGTTGCAGATGAGAAATCAACCTGTCAGCCATCAGAATATAAAAAATGGTATAATGTCCCCTAAGAACAGGGAAATCTGGTTTCCACTCACAAACAAGGAAAAGTAGCTCAGTAGCTCAGCATCACAAGGATTTCCCTGATGTTTTGTGCATTCACTCCATGTTTTCAGTTTTAACCCTCATTTTAGTTTAAGTTGCAATTGGCTCCATAAGTTCTATTGTATTATTTCAACTTGAGGTTGGTAAATAGTCTGCTTCTCTTTTGCTGTCCCACAAATTTGACCACTTAAATTATTTAGGCATGAAAAAAGTTCTTGTGCATTGGAAAAGGTCAACTCATTTGACCACAGAACCTTTGCATGAACAGTTTTGGAGACACAATATTATATGTCGGATACAACACAAATATGCTCACTGGGATCTTGGGGTTAACTCACCCTAATATGGCACATGGCAGCAGAAAGCCGAGAGCCACAGTGGTGATCTTGAAGTGGGCGTATCCGGGGCTGACAGGGTACTGCTCCAGACACAGCAGTCTGTCAGAGTCAAACACTGATGGCAGCAGCCCACTAAGGCAGAACAGGAAGGTGAGGGTCCAAACTGCCACACTGGACACCGCTGCCACCCTGACAGTCCGCACCCGTCGGCTGCTCAGCGGGTACACGATGGCCAGGCAGCGGTCCAGCGCTATCAGGCACAGGAACATGACGCTGGCATAGACGTTTACGTAAAACACATACCCCACCAGCTCGCAGGTTAGCTGGCCATAGGGCCAGCGGTGCGCACCTTGGAGATAAAGGATCCATAGTGGTAGGGTGAGCAGCTGGAGGAGGTCTGACAGCAGGAGGTTGAGGATGTAGACCAGCTGGCATCCTCCCCCACCTGAGCGGCCCAGGTGGTACAGTCCCCAGAGAGACAGCAGGTTGCTGGGGAGACCCAAAGAGAAGATCAGGCCATAGATACAGGTCAGGCCAAATGTATCCGTGTTCAAGGGGAGGTTGCAGCTGTCATTGGACATGTCTCTACTGGTCAAGCACCTGACATGGGAAACTAGAGGTGACCTTACTCAGACATACTTGCAGGATGATGAGTTGGTATAGAAATACCCATTCATTCACAGCAAGAGCAAGCAAAAGAAAAGTCTCTGTTGTTATCAGTTTGATGCATCCACTTGTCATTTGTCCATTGTGTAATATTCATAAATGCATTCTCCTGTGGAAAAGGTCAGGCTCAGATTTCGTGCTGTCAGTCAACCAGTCTTCAAAGCATCCAGGATCCATCGGGGGAAACAAACACCTGCAAAGAAGATAGCAAGAACATTCTCAGATGATTTAGTATAAGCAGGTGCATGAGCAATTAAACCATATAATTCAAACCAAGATTTTTCACTCACCTCTCAAGGCGATGAGATCGACTTTGTTCCACAAAAGCGTGCTGCCTGCTTTGCAGCTGGGTGACCTATACTCAAAAAATGTTGGGAACACGGTGTCTCGACCAAGCCTTGTCTATTCTGTGATCGTTTCCTCCACAGGAAACCCACTTCTTCAGCTTTAAAGGCAACATCCTGAGGCAGGAGAACGCCTTTCTACCCCAGAACAAAAACATACACTCTCTCTTTCTCTCTGTCTCCGTCTCTCTTACTCAAGTAGTGGACAGGATGATTGAGGTGGACAGGCACTGAGAGGGGAGAAACTGATGTAGGGTGTCCACTAATATCCTTTAGATTGTCAGTTGCTGGCTACGTGCCATTAAACACATTAACTCTTCTGCTATTTTTAAACATGCTTTTCAACACATGAATATTGTTTTTACTATGTAAGTATGCATACTCAAAAAGTAGGTTTCCCCAAGGTAAACCAACACATTTTTGGGGGCTTTTTTGTGTTTTAGGGTTAGGGTTAGGGTTTTGCTGAGGTTAGGATAAGGGTTTGGGTTAGCAATGTAATTATTATTGATAAGGTTACATTAGTGTTAGTCTCCAGAGCATGAATGTAAGTCAATGCAATGTCCTCCTAAGTGACAAAAACAAGACTTAGTGTGTGTGTGTGTGTGTGTGTGTCTGATTTTAAAAGAGTGAGTTGATTGACAATCAAATTAAACAAATTAAAACCACAGAAAGAGAGAGCAGATAAACAGCCCTGTGGAACAAAGCACATTTATGGCAGTAAAACAAATGTAGAGCTTAAATAAAATGCAGTTTCACTGAAAACATTTCCCCTGAACTTAAAATGACTTATTTCATTAATACAGTTTGCAGACAGTGAATGCATGTAATTTACCCAGGGTGAACTTTGTTCAGGCACCACTGGGAGAAAAAAACATACACAATTGAAATTGTTTTGGGGAAGAATGGGTATGTTGAGACAATGGGTGTTAGGCAATATTTTTACCACAAGGTTTCAAGGGAGGAGGGTCGAATCACTGACTTTGTTTCCTCAAATGTCACCGATCTCTGATTTATTGAATAATCCAACATTGTAACTAATAAACTGACCAGTCCCCTGAGACATTACTACCACTCTATGCTCTCCAGAGCTCTGTATTAAGGTCTCCATGCCCCTATGTAGACCACATTGGACATGCAGAGACAGATATCTGCTGTACACTGCATAGACAGCAAATCAACTCCAGGGGGATGTGTCCCTGGAGCTGAGAGGCAGCATGATAAGTTGTTCCTGCAGCCAGCCGGCTGCACAATGCAAGATGTTTTCTACTGGAAATTTCATCTTATCATGGAATAAGGGAGTAGTACATACTGTTTGCAAATAGAAAGCTGTGTGGAAGCCATTGCCACATGAGCTTCGCCAGCATTGACCACTGGCAATCTGAGGTACTGGGCTATTAGAACCCCAATAGGGAACACTGGATTAAACAAGGTCAAAGCTTAAATGCTTAAGCCTGGGCACCACTACAGAGTTCTGCAAAATGAAAATCATACAGGAAGCTGCAGTGTGAAAAACTGGTAACCTCATTGCTACATCCTTCTGCCTGTCAGAGCACTAGTAAGGAGAAAGAAAAGGTACATTTTTAGCTAAAGTGCTACAGTAAAAGTGATTATTTCTATTATAATTACTAATTAAAATACTAAAGAGGGACTAGAAGTCTACAATGTTCTTTCTTCTAATATCTACTTGTTCAGTCCTTCGCGAAGCTGTATTAGAAAAAGGCATGAAGTTGTAAAGCAAATACTGAAGCTCACACTACTGTTGCAATGTAGCATCATCACTACAACTGAGGCCTTCTGTGGGTGGCTCTGTGGAATAAGGTCTGAATTACAGTATGTGCTCTGGGCATATCGTATATGTTATTATGCAACCAATTATCTTATCTTATCAGCTCTTGCCCTTATCTTTGCTCTGAATCACCACCACACATTGCCCAATCACTGAACAAAAATGTTCCTTTCCTTTTTATTTTTTTTTTCAATAACTGTGCAGGTAAGATAAAATTCCAAACCAGCTTGTAAAAACATTTTACCACATCTTCAGCTCTGCTACTGTCTAGTTTCATTTTGAACTACTAAGTACTTTTTCTCCTCAGTGCTTGAGCCCTCTGCTTGACCTAGTCTAAGGTTCTTTTCCAAAATTTAGCTGCCTACATAAGTGTACACCATGATCTCACATTTGTTTCTGGTTTGCAGCTCTGAAGTGATCTCATGATAAGACTGCAGGTCTGTACTGCAGGTCATTATTATGTACATATTATGTTGATGTTATCTTGATATGTTAGCATATACTGTATGTAAGACGAAATGTACTGTAATGTAACTACTCAGGAAATATAGCATAACTTTTGTCAGCATTTTTTAAGTGAGAGCCCTGCAGAAGAGAGTAGATATTAAAATATGTTTAGTAAAAAAATATAATATGTTGTTCCAGTGTTTGACCACCAGTTTATTCTCAGGTCAGAGCACTCTGTTAACACATAGAGGTGAAAAGTTAAGGTAGTTGGTTTATGCAACATATAACTATGGAAACTAGCTTGTAAAAGAAAATGTTTTCTGACTAGGAAGCTTGAAAAGAGCAGAATATGATTAAGGTTTGAGGATATGATATCAATACAGTTCCAGATGATGTATTTTAAAGCATGTAGAACTGTATGACAAGTGAATGCATTCCCTAAAACTGACAAATCTCCCCTGGGGTGGGACGATCCTTCACTTGTCTTAGCTATTTCTCCTATGTCTCTGGCAAAAACATGTATGTTACAAGATTGTCTGCATGTAAAACAAACATTTCACAACAATTTACACACTGATTAAGACCTTGATTTTCTGGAAAAGGTTAGAATATGAGGCAGAAATGTTGCTAAACTGCAAATGAGAGTCAGTCGCTGTTAAACTCCACTTATTTGTGGATTCTTGAGTAGTTTTTCCCCCAGAAAAACACAGGTCAGTCACTAAGCATGAGTCATGTGTTGAATCATTTACTCTGCTTTCATCTTTCTCCTGGACCTTCGGCAGCAGAGAAACCTACAGACTATGACTGAAGCCCATACAAAGCCTGCAATGAGGGCCATAATTAAAACAGCCACATCCAGGCAGAAGTAGGAGTACCAAGGCAGACTAAAACCTGTTGACTGCAGATGGGCTGCACCTTTGTTCCTGATGACATACTCAATCCAAAAGATGGCAGTGTCCATAGGAGACATTGGCTGATCGTGGTGTAGCTGTGAGAGACGCTGTATATTGTTACGGTATGAGGGAGTCTCCAGGATGTCCTTTAGAGCCTCCAGGAAGTCTTCTTTGGTGAGTGATTTGGCCTCCACCACCCGAGCTGCTCTGCGCACCTTCAGACGTTGTAGGTTGTCAAACTGGTCAAAGAGGAGGGGCAGGCCCAGAACGGGAACGCCATGGTAAATGGCCTCATACATACCATTGGTGCCTCCATGGGCTACAAAAGCACGAGTCTTGGGGTGTCCCAAGAGGTCATTTTGAGGCAACCAGTCCACCAGCAGGGTGTTGTTCCCCAGGGATGAAGGCTTTTCACCCACTAACCTCCATACCACCTTCTGAGGGAGCTGTGCAAAAGCAGCAGCGATGGCCTCTGTGACCTCACGTGGCAGGGCTGACACCAGCGTCCCCAAAGACATGACCACCACTCCATGCTCCCCAGAGGTCTGCATGAAGGCCTCCAGCTCAACAGGGAGGGGACGGGCCTTTTTGCACTGGAACCCCCCTATGTAGACCACGTTGGGCATGGTGGGCCGAGGGAACTCAAAGACAAAATCCGTCCTCACCAGCCAGATATCAGCTTCATGCTCCAAAGACAGCAAGTCAGTTCCAGGAGGAAAGTGCCGCTGGAGCAGATCGGAGTAGGCAGGGTTAATGATAAAGTGCTGTTCAACAATACTATAGAGATAATGCAACATATTCTTGGTCCTTTCCAGAAAATCCATCTGATCATTCAGTTCACTTCCTGACACAGGGACATAGGAGGCAGGAGAGGGAGCTATGGTAAAATGTACCTCCCCATTATTAATCCAGCGCACATTGAAAACCATCGGTAGCTTGAGGTAACTACCCAGAAGAATCCCTATAGTCAGTGCAGGGTCCGTTAACATTAAGTCAAACTTGCCATCTTGCAGCTTCTTCATAAAAACAGGGTCATCTAACATTGCAGCAGCTGCTCTAGCAAGGATCTCATGGCCCTTTGCCAACATGGATGTGATCAAGTGCTGATGGCAGAAGGTGCTTATAAATGTTGGCAACCTGCGGCATTCCATAACATCGAGTAGCATTTTATTGTAGTAGCTTTTGTCCGACTCATCCTCCAGCATGTGCACATTAATTGAAGTATAAATCGAAGAGTTACTAGGGATGTACCAGCTCTTGGAAGAGTGTAGCACAGTGATGTTGTGGCCTCTGGAGTGCAACTCTTTGAGGATCACCTCCATGTTGATCCAGTGGCTACCATCAACTGGCACTACCAGAATCCTGCTGCCACTACAACAAGTAAGCAACAGGAAGCAAAGTCCTGTCAGGAATACAGGGATCATGCTGGACATTTCCTGGGAGAAACAACAGATAGAAATGATTAGGCTACAGGGAGAAAGGACGACTGTATGATCATGTCAGTATTTTCAGATTTTTATATTAACATAAGTACCGTAGCTGTTGAGCAACCTCAGCAATGTGTCTCATAATAACGATAATTTCAGACTGCTAAATGAGATAACACCCTCAATAACAGTCACGCTTTGAGTCTAAACACTATAATCAGCAGATTTACAATAGTTCTGAACTTTAATTTGCCTTCGACATGACACATTTATAAAAACAATGAAACTTTATTTATAGAGCACTTATCAAAACAAAGTACAAAGTGCTTCACAACAAGAGAAATAAAATACCACAGTGAATGACGAAATATAAAGAAATAAAATACATAAAATACACAAAAGCAATAAAATAAACAGCCAGTTCAGGTAAAATCAGGATATGATTTCAGATAAAAATGTGTTTTGAGAAGAGACTTAAACAAAGACACTGACTCAGACAACCTAAGTTCTTTAGGCAAGTTGTTCCAGAGCCTCGGGGCCCTGATAGCAAAAGCTCTGTCCCCCTTAGTTTTCATCCTGGACTCAGGAAAAGACAGGAGACCCCCGCCTGAAGAGCTCAAACTACGTGAAGGTTCATAAGGGATTACAAGGTCTAAAATATACTCTGGAGCCAGGCCATGAAGACCCTTAAAAGTAATCAACAATATCTTAAAATCAATCCTAAAACAAACAGGGAGCCAATGTAAAGAGGCTAAAACAGGTGTTATGTGGTCGTACTTCTTGGTCCTGGTTAACAGCCTAGCAGCTGAGTTTTGTACAGTCTGCAGTCGTGTCAAAGTTTTTTGATTAAGACAAGTGAACAGGCTGTTACAATAATCAAGGCATGAGAAGATAAAAGCATGTACAACAGTTTCTGCATCACTAAGATTTAAAATAGATCGGATTTTTGCAATGTTTTACAAAACATTGCAAAAATCACAGGGAGGTACAACTGTGTATCATCCGCATAACAATGAAAAGAAATACCATGTCTGCGGATTACATCACCCAAAGGAAGCATGTATAAGGAGAACAGTATTGGTCCCAGAATTGAACCTTGAGGCACACCGTACTTGATATGGGAAAAGGATGACATGAAGTTATTAATTCTGACACAGAATTTCCTATTGGACAGATAAGATGAGAACCAGTCTAGTGCAGTGCCAGATATGCCCACCCAGTGCCTCAGTCTATCTAAAAGAATGCCATGATCACTTGTGTCAAAGGCAGCACTTAAGTCCAACAGCACAAGAATTGAACACATGCCTGCGTCTGCATTCATTAAAAGGTCATTGGTGACTTTGAGAAGGGCGACACCACATGTGGAGGGCTGTCTCAGTGCTGCAGCACTGAGACAGCCCTCCACATGTGGTGTCGCCATCAACACCACATGACGAAAGCGAGATTGGAACTTTTCAAAGGTATTATTGTTTTCCACAGCAGCAAGAAGCTGCTTAGATACAAGTTTTTTGAGAATCTTCGAAATAAAAGGCAATTTGGAGATTGGGCGATGTGGGAGGACGAGCGTGGGATCAAGGGTGGGATCAAGCCCAGGTTTTTTTAGGACTGGCTGGACACAAGCTGTTTTAAAGTAATCAGGGACAGCGAGCTGTTAAAAATAATTTGTAAAAGGGGCACAATACAATCCATTGGTAACATTGGTAATATATTGACCAGTCCAACACTGGCCCAGACGGACCAGTGACTGGTCAATCAACTTGCCCTGCATAAATTATGTCAGACCCTGGCCCACTTCTAAATCCTCTGATACTCTTCTTCGTTATAATGTTACATTGTTTGAAGGAACAATAACGCAGGGATTGACGCTGTTAATTTAACACATTAGTTAAGGTTTTAAGGACTATGGCTGTCAGTAGTTGTTGTTTATTTTGTTTAAATATACAGAACTGTAATTTTATGGATTATTGTTGTTCGGACGATTAAGCTAAGTTAGCTAATACGTGCTAACGTCAGTGTCGTTTTTCCCACACTAACTGGCAACTATACCAAGTGATACCAACATCGTTATACTTCTGGACACTTGTTAGAAGCAGGAACCAAACTTCAGACATCTCACACAGAGATAAACAAAACATTCATTTTGGACCCGTCAACATTTTTAAAATGATTAATTGAAAATCATAATTTTTTTTTAGGAAAAGTGATACTTTTACTCTGCACCTTTCTAAAAGCTCTGTGGATGTGGATTTTTAAATAGTTGTTTACATAAAAATGTTATCAATATAACCTTTAATTAAAAAAACAAAAACAAACTGTAACTCTTGAGCGGTGATCGTACAAATACATCTTGGTCTGGTTATTATTATTATTTGTTACGGCCTGTGCCATAGCCTTAGAGTTTCTCTATTGTCTCAGTCTGTTTCTTTCTCTGTGTTGTGGGCTTGGAACTCCCTCTCTCCACGGGCTCCTGACTCATCACCCAACACACCTGCTCCAAGCCACACACCTGCAACTCATCCACTAATCAAGCGCAGCAGTATTTCAACCCTGGTCTTCCTTCCACTCATCGCCAGATAGTTGTTGTCAACCGATGTGGTAGTTCATGCCCTCAGTCCCTAGAATATCATTCTAGTTACTTTGCTTGCTTGTGTTTTGAATTGTACTAAACTTGCTCTTCTTGTGCTCAGAATCACTGCCTGCCTCGCCCAGCAACACTGCCTGCCTCGCCCAGCAACACTGCCTGCCTGCCTGCCTGTCTGCCTCGCCCAGCAACACTGCCTGCCTGCCTGCCTGCCTGCCTGCCTCGCCCAGCAACTCTGCCTGCCTGTCTGTCTGCCTCGCCCAGCAACTCTGCCTGCCAGCCTCACTTGGTCTCAGCTACACAGCACACGTACCGCCGGAATTGGACCCCAGCCATACCTCATCCACCCACGGTTCCCCTCTCACCCCTCGTTCTCTGTCCTCTGGCTCCCTTCCCTCAATCCCATCAGAACTCTGAACTGTACAATAAATCCCCCTTATCTCTAACTCACCTCTTTGTGTCTGAGTCTGCATTTGACTCTGCCTTTATGAACTGTAACATATTACTATTTTCCTGTGCATTATCCTGTGTAAAACACATCTTTTATAGTCCAGTGGCATTGCACAAAATATGTTTAGTTAAAACTAGGTTTAAAGTGCTATATTTGTTAGTTTGTATTTTTGTCAAATTATTCACTTAAATGCCTCACCTTGTACTTGTATCAAAATCCAGAAGTTTGGCTTGATCTCCAGGTCCTGAGTGAGCCAGTATGTGATGTGTTTCCACACAGCTTAACATTTACACACACAGGCCCTATTCTACCAGACCAAAGTCCAGTATGTGGATTATAGGTAACTCACAAAGATCTGTGCGTTGTAATTAAGTGCAAACGTCAATGTTAAAAGCATGGAGTATGGTAGAGTGCATGTTAAATATGGATTTGTGATTTGAGTTAACCAACATTTTGCATTTGTCTTAATTGTGTCAAGTCATTTGATATCATTTTTGTCCCTTCACATGTTCACTTATTTAAGAGAAGTTATCAGATGAACTTAAGTCAGTGCTGAATGGTTGTTTCTTGCTCAATAAAAATATTTTTTTGAGTGTCTCAATGCAAAGTCACTCATCAGTTTATCTTCTGCTCAGCTCCAAATTGCTAATCATTTCATTTCTTTGGATGACAGTTTTCATTTCTTAGACATTCCTAAGTGCTCACAGGCAAGTTCAATGCACAGACTTTATGAAGTTATGAGGAAACTTCAGGGTGAACAGGGGAAAAATCCAAACTTGGACACAGTCAGAGAGTCAGACAGGAGTGGCAGGGAATGAGGGAAGGAGGAAGCAGCAAGGTCACACAGCGGAGGGAAAATAAAGTGAGCACTGGTGATTACAATAAGTGCACGAGTCACTGTTCAGCAGTCATATCAGTGAACCGCAGCCTTCCCCTCCTCTCCTCTGCCTTTGTGGAGTTATATAAACCTGAGCCAGGGTACAACAGCTCAAGGTAACAGCAGACCACGGAGATGAAGACATGCAGATTGTGGCACATGTGGCTCAAGAATTTACAAGTAACATAAATACATACGTTTACCAAAGTCTCATACCTGAAAGAATTCATTAAGTTATAAGTAAAAGTACATGCAGTCGATTATTTTTCTCGTTCCCTTGCTTCACAGCTTAACAAGAGTCAACACAGTTAACCTGAGCAAAGTTTGGCTTTCTCTTTGTGCAAATCAGGGCTTGTATGTATCATTAGTTATGAGAATTACCCTCAAGAATCTTCGAAAGAGCAATCTTAGGAGTTCTTTACCAAAAGGAAGGAATAAGACACATTAACATGCACACGTGTAGCAGTAACCTTTAAGAGCAGCTTTTAAATGATCACATCATTAATCACATGTGTGCTTAGAGCAGGAACAGCCAATCAGAGAAGCGGGTTTTATCTACAGTACATATGTCCCCCAGTTCATTCTGTGAAAAAAAAATCTAACAAATTATTCATGCATTTTCTCAGTGATACAAAAGTCTATATGATTCAACTTTTTAAAGTTAATTTTATGTGTGAAATCTTTTAATATCTCCAGTAGCATTTAACACATGCAATTCAAAAGTATTTGCAACCATATTAACAGGAATGGAATTATATGAAATTGGGTGAAATTATAAAGAAAGTCAGATTGGAGCAGGGAGTAAAGTTGGCTGCTGGTAGAGAGAGAGAAAACATATAATAAAGGTTTGTATCAGATTTAAGAGTACAGAAAAAAAGATTGTAAAGAAAATCAAGACCAGCTTTATTTGTGTTTTTGTACTCCAGATGAATGCAAAAAAAAAAGAAACGTGGTCTAACATCCTATCAAAAGTGCATTTGACAGCTTACAAGAAAGCAGCAGCTGCAACTGGTAAACTATCATATTATATTTAGTTACTTAAACATGTTTCTTCAGATTACATATTGTTCATCATGACCAATGATAGATTCCAAAACGTCTCAGAAGATGAATGCTTGCCAGTGTCCATCCAGGACATAAGAGCTATTTCTGAAGCTTCCTACACACCCTTTCAACAAGCAGTAGAAGATTTCATTTGAGAAAGAAAGGTATCACAGTAACATAAAATCAAATAAATCATGACATCTTTCAGCTTTCATCAGGAGTGACGCTGTAGAATCAACACATCCCAAAGGCTCAGAGATGATTTGATGAAGGTAAAGTGACATTAATCACAAAAATTGCATCATGTATTTATGACAAGCTATTTACACCCATGTAAAGGCATACATGATATGCTAATAATTGCTTTGAGCTGCTTGTGACACTGACAAATCCAGGGAACTTAGAAATGTCATTAAAAGAAAAAAGTTAAGCTTTAAAAGTTGTAAGGGGCCCTACTGCCGCAGTGGCTGTATTTTTGTACTTGCCAAAAAAGTTTTGTCTATGGTGTCCTGGAAGTTTAAAATCAATCAGTATCTTTTAATCAGGTCAACAGTCTATATTTACCCACCTACTGGAATGTGTGCGTGTCTGTGTTTGTCTTATCATTTGCCACCTGCTACCAAATCCTAACAGGTTAGGATGCCTCTGCAGATGTCCTATATCCTGGAGGAGATAGGATGATATTCCTGGATTATGAAAGTTGATAAAATTCTTTTACATCTAAGTCTAAAAGTAGACAAACATGCACCACTCAGACTGATTTTTCAGATTAGATGTTATAGTTGGCCCCAGATTGTACTTTATAAATTGCCTTTTAACATGTAAAACTCAGAGGTCTAAAGAAATAAAAATAAATCAGCATGAATTTGAGAGAACCAGCAGTCACATGACCCTGGGGGTCAGCACACCCTGAGGAGCAGCTGAAATAATTGGCTGAGAGGTGACGACCCCCGGCTGGGTGGTCATCATATATTGTTGGGCACCCATGTACACTGGCTGGGCGGCGATGACAGTGCGCGGCCGGCTGCGTCTTTTGATCTCTCTGGCAATCTGGCACCAGGAGCATATGTTGCAGACGGTGGAGTATACACAGTCAGCTGTCATATCTCCCTGAGCAAAGACACACAAAACAGAAAGTTGCAGCCATGAACAAGATAAGAATCTCCCCTCTCCCGAGTTCCTCCTTTTTTCTAAACTCACCTGGATTCCGTAGCGGTGACGCACAGCAACCCTCATGGACATGGAAACAGGTGGAGTGCATAACGGGACAGACATCATCTGAAGGGTGGTCCACAGCATGTCCAGCAGGGGGAGACAGAAACACTCTCCAAATTCAGAGGCAGTATTGCAGGCAAAGCAAGGGAAGCACCAGTAGGCAAAGCAGCCTGGAACAAGGTTGAGATGGGTTTGCAATGATAGCAGGTCTTATCTCGAGAGGCAGCAACAGTCATTCATTGTGGGAAGGTTCAAAATAGACTGGACCGTTTTGTAAAAGATTTAAAACATTCTAAACTGAGGATTTAGTCTATATATAAAAGGAATAAGTGAAAAAGTTGCTGTTTATTTCCTGTGAATATTTATCACCTTTTAATCTGGTTGTGCACAGTTTTCTTCAAATTGAATCCAAAGTTTAAAGCGGGGCTGTATTCCAGTAGTGAGATGTTTTTTTTTTATTATCTCAGACTTCTCAGGCCCCCTTTCTCAGCTATTAAGTCTCCAGTCGTGTGTGCGAGACCAGCCCCTCCCTAATTTAAACAAGGCCATAAAGATTACACTTTTATCTGACTAACTGTGATATTTAATCACAACAGAATACTTAATGTTGAAATTTCAAAAGCAGTATTTTAATCAGACTCAACCACTTGGACTCGGTCTTGGAGCTGCTCGGTCTTGGACTTGTTTTGGACGACTCGACTTTAGTGTTCTTGACTACAGTAAAGATTCAGTCCAGATATTATATTTGACAATATTTGCATGCACCAGAGGAAGGAAAACACACAGGAGGTGTAATGAAAATACCTGCCGTGCTGTAGAGAAAGAGACTTACAAACATTTAAATCATCGAAGCAGCCACAGATGCCGGTGCTCCACTGGTCAGAGTGGACAGCGATCAGAGTAGGAGACTGAGGCTGATTATTGCCGATGAACACATTCGTTGCCATGGTGATCACTCAAATAAGGCCTGAAAATAAAAGCATTTATTTCTGTTTTGTTTTGTTTTTTCTCATGGAAGTCTTTCTACATTCATTGCACCTTTTCAAAGTTGAACTCAAGCCCAAATATCTGAACAAAGCTCCCGGGACGCTCGCTGGTTCAGAACCTTTCCTTCCTTCAATTGTTCTGCATCATGATATGGCTCATTTAAATCCCCATGACAATGTTCACACCATTTACTCACATGCCTAGCATGTACTATCACTTGGTGACAGCTGTTTATTATTAATCAAAACTGCTGAACTTCCTTGCATGCATGCTTTAAAATCATTCATCCTCATCATCTACAAGCCTGTTGTTTTGACATTTTCTGTGCTACAGCGTTTACTTTTTCAAATTTTAACTTTCATTTGATAAACACTTACCTGGTGTTGAAGCCTCTCCGTGAACACTGGATTGATCACATTTAATACTTCAACGCATGATTTTAACCTTTGTAGATTTGCATGTGTGGTTTGCATAGGATAGAGCACACTGAGCTTTAGTGTGTTCAACTTCAAACAGGCTTTGGGGTAGAGTTAAGAGCTTTATAGCAGTGTTCAAGCTCTCAAAGTCATGATTTAAAGCATTCAGGACCATAAATGTGAAGAATGTGTAGTAAAAATTATGACAAATACATCCACAATTTCAATTCAATTCAATTCAGTTTTATTTACATAGCACCAATTCATAACAGAAGCTATCTCATTGCACTTTTCCTATAGAGCAGGTCTAGACCGTTGTCTTTATAATAGTATTAACAGAGACCCAACAAATCCACAGTACAACTTCCTCCAACTAACAATTGCAGTATATTCTAATTGTGATACAATGTAATCATTCAGACAAGAAAAGTAATCTTTGCACACCTTTATAATGAAAGGTGTGTAGGACCCTAATTGTTGAGTCAAAGTATCATTAAGACAAAGAGTCTACAGCCATGTTAGCAGCTCTGTGAGGATGTACTCAGGCACAGTGCTTACTTTGAGCTAAATGCTAACATCGTCATGCTAACATGCTCACAGTGACAATGATAACATGCTGATGTTAAACAGGTAACGTTTACCATGTTCACCATCTTAGTTTAGCATGTTAACATGCTAACATTTGCTAATTAGCGCAAACACAAACTACAGTTGAGGCTGATGGGAATGCCATTAGTTTCTGCAGGTATTTGGTCAGAAACCAAAGTATTGGGCAAATATTTTAATCTGATGACAGCGCTAAATTAAAGGTCAGAGGATCACCAAAGATATTACAATTCATCCGGAGGAGGATGCAAATGTGTGTACCAAATTCCATGGCAATTCCTTCAATAGTTGTTGAGACATTACAGTAAAAACTAAAAATGTCAACCTTATGGTGGCGCTAGAACAAAAGTCAGAGGTTCACTAAAGTTGGTAGGATTAATCCTCTAGGAATCATGAATTTCTGTACCATATTTCCATCCAATAGTTGTTGAGATATCGCATTCTGGACCAAAGTGGTGGATTGACCAACAGTTCAACATTTCCATCCCTACACCCACGCTGCCGGCATGGCTAAAAATCAGTTCCCGCACACTGTCAACACTTTCATGAATTGAATGAATAGCTACGTTTCAGTACAGCGGCCTCCTTTGGCTTTTATATAACAAGTTAAAATTAACCCATATAAACATATATATGTATACTTCTAAAGGATAACAACCACTACTGGGGACCAAGCAATAAAAAGGAACATATAAAACAAACATCTTGGAAGTAGTGGAGGAAGAGAAAAAAACATGTAAAACAACACCCACAATTAAAATATAAAGATTATCTGTGTGTAATGCCAATAACCCCCCACAAAAAACAGTATACAAATACAGTTTAACCAGAATCATCATCAGTAAACCACTTCTGTCACTGGCTTGCTGTCATTAATCCTTGGGAGTGGATGTCACAGAGGCCAAATGTCTGCTTATCTCTTGTTTCAGTCATTAAGCAATGATTAACATTCATGACCCTCATGCGCTGACCTTTAATCAGTTGCTCAGTGACAATCCTCAGAGGCAGACATGCTTGAAACAGATCACAAATCAGTCAAGTAGCCCTCTCTTATTCCAAAGGGCATGACAACACTGATGATGGTGATGACGTTGGTTTTAATAATGTTGCTGTGGTGAATTGAGACTTTTTGTTCTTATCGGGCCGCCATGCTGATGAAGGCAATGGGATTCATCCTTGTTTTGATTTCTCTTGCTATTTGACACCAGGTGCAGGGCCCGCAGAAGCAGGCGTACACACAGTCATTGCAAACTGTACCCTGTGAAGACGGAGGCACAGTTAGGGGCGAGGAGATAAGAGGGGTTAAACATTCAACAGTTAAGGGAAAAAAACAAATGCTTTCAAATGGTTCATGCTCACAAATACTGTTTTACAGAGTAGAATAAAGATTTCTTTGCATGATCCTATGGCTGCCAGTTCTATAACACAGCTGATTTTTTGGCTCCAGACATTAATCATTGTCAAAGTCTACCTAAACACCTAGAACAAAGGAACACAGTGTGCTGTAACCCTCTTTAATGACCGTACTACATGAATTGCTGGATGTTGTGTAGGAACGTAAATACACACTGTGACGAAAGGCTAAACAGGTTTAAGACTGATCTGAGATCAGATCAACAGATATGCTGTGCTGGTAAACACTGTGCTAATAAGTACTGACGCGGTTGAGGTGCATATTATTTCAACCAAAAAGCCTCAGTGATGACACATGGCTTAATAGGCTTGTTTTGAATAGGGGCTTAGTGTCTGTACCTCAATGCCATATCGTTGGCGTACCGACACCCTGAGGGCTGTGGTCATAGGAGGGATGAGTCCAAAAGCGTCCAGCAGAGGTAAACATAGACATTCCCCGGCCTCGTGTGCTGTCTTACAGGTGAAGCAGGGTAGACACCAAAAGGCAAAGCAACCTGAAAAAAAAAGTCACATGTACGCTCAGCAGTAGGAATGTGCTCATCTAAAAGGAGAGCATCAGTCACTGAGGTCATGTCTAAAAATCCTCTCTTGAACTTTGAAGCCTCTTAAAGAGCTTCAGTTTTGAGATTTGATTTGATCGTATTATCTGAGGATGCCGCTGGTTTGCATTATCATATGGAGGATCAAGAATGGTAATGCACAGCAATGCCCAAATACTTCACTACACCTACTGATCTCCAGTATGTGGTCTGTTGGCGTTCCTAAATCGAGATCAACATGAATGATCAGCATATTTTCAACTTCATGCACAAGAAAGGGATTTAGATGGTGGGTTCTTCAACAGGTATACTAAAAATTGCACCTAGTGTCCCTCCTTATCCCTCACTGAGGGTATGTATATATATATGTATGTATATATATATATATATATATATATATATACCTGGTCAAATTGCATTAAAACAAAGAAGTGCACTTACACTGGGGCAGGTCTTGGAAGCAATCGCAGATGCCGGAGGTCCACTGGTTGGATACAGTGGTCTCGATGTAGGGCCTGGGTGGGGTCACAACCACCTTTTCAGACATGACTTCTGCTTCTGACAAAAAAACACCGGTTACAGTAACGTGCTATATGTAAGCACTTGATGAGTTCCTCACTCTGGCAAAGGCCTTTCTTGCCAGAAGAAAAACACAATACACGATAATGAGGAGAATACATTAGTGAAATAGTTTTCACCCAGTCATGCAGATTTGATGAGAATATAGTCTCATATTATATGGAAAAATAGATAATGGGCCATTCACGTAATACAGCTTTGTTGCATCCTCAGTGTCTGGTGAAATCCATTTAGCTCTAAGTATGGAGACTGTGATGATTTCAGATTAATTGAGGGATTAAACATTGTACATGTTCGATACGTCTACCTCTTAGACGAACACATTCTTTTAATAAGCCACTGGATTATCTAAAATCTGCATTGTTTGAAGGATTAAAGACGGATATTTTCTTGGTTCCTGAAAAGCAAACAGGGCATTCATTTGACAGCAGCAACATTATATTTGAAACTGATCAAAATCAGCACATAGTGCATATTATTATGGCATGTACTGTGTGTGTTTAAGGTCAACATTTCACACATACTGACTGAATGTAACACAGTTGGAAGAGCAGCTGGCATTATAACAAATTCTTTATGAAGTTACTTTAGAGGAGGAAGGAATTTTAAATGGAAACAAATATATTTGCAGACTATATTTAAAAAAAATATATATATATATGGGACGTCTCGACAACATTCTGACATCCATGTCCCCGTTAAGGATGTCAGATTTTGTTGTTGTGTGTGTATTGTACTGCACTGTTATGTAGGTGAATAGATTTAGAGAACCTATTTACCACATTAGTGTGGTTGTTAAAGGGCAATTACACCTATTTTATTCATATCTGTGGAGCAAGTATGTTTGTGGCTCATTTTCAGAAAGTATAAAAAACTATTTATTACTAAAAACAAAGCAGCACAAGTCTGGGAAATCAGACAAATTTGTCTTGAAACGGTGATATCTTACACATGGCTGTTATCAAGCAAACGCCTCATATTTTCAATTTTTCACAGAGCAAGAAAAACAGACTTGATAGTAGGTGAACAGGTCTGTAGGTTAGAGTTCAGCTACTTCTGCTTTGAAAGGTTTCAGAAATCCACAGGTTGCAGAGTTTCCTGAACAGCTACGGGATCACGCAATCCTTCACCTTAAGTTAAAATGTGAAAATCCCTTAAGGAGGATAAGAAGCAGCTTTCCCTTTTGATATAAATACAACACATTTCAGTATAAATTAGAATTCATGTGATCTGTCCCACAGCGGATCAGCATGCTGTCAATATTTCTATAGACTTGGCATCACTGCAAGTCTGTCTCTCTAAGCGTTTAACAGTGGATTGTCTTACCTTATTGTCCTATGAGGAAGAGGAAGCAGGGAGAGTTCAGACAAGTGATGGATTTGCAGGGCAGTGCGGCGTCTTATAGACTTGCTGCAGAGCAGTGAACGTGACAGGACATCAGAGGATGCATGCCACTGACTGGTCTGTCCAGTCTGACTTGTGTCAACATCTCTGACAGTCAGACTATCAGACTATCTGACCGTCGCGCATCCTTTTTAAATCGTCATCATGCCACAAAATGCACATTACCTCATATTCAAAATGTGCAACTCAGACAGACGTACGTGGTAAGAACAAAACATGCCCTCTACAATGCGTGTCCTCTGTGCCACACTGACATGTGGCTCTATGACTTTGTGTGAGTGTTACAAAGTTCTTCATCACATTCACTGAGAGGCTGTTGATTCTGTCATTTCCTTGAATTCACATCTCCTTATTGTTTTCAGATAAGCACTGCAACATTTGATGTTTTATTAGAATTCATTCAAATAATTCAACACAAAATATTTGGATTTTGTATTTGAACCACAAGGCCAGCAGCTGAATAGATTGGGGTAGGAAATGGAATAACAGCATACATTAAAATGGAATATTTCTGACTTTAGTAATCATAAGGTTTACCACAGTAAAATTCTAAAATTTGCAGAAGCTTTGCCAAGTGTCAACAAGTTTGATCATTAACACAACTAGCAGATGATTTCCTTGATTTCTAGCAAATGTCTTAGTGCTTCATCTTAATGCAAAATGTAAAAACAATTACTTTAGCACTGAAATGAACAGAAATAGTTACGCTGTTGTACATGGGTGGTGTATAATTTCACTTGGAATATAAAATCACTGGCTAAGCTTATGTGTTTGACGTGCGTGTTTTCCCCTTTGGTTAGATTTAAATGTGTCTGCCAACAATCAAGATACGTAGTTACTTGATTCCCCTGAATGAAATTTTCCCCTGTTCTCTCTGATTCCTTCCCTCTCTGTGTGTCCCGCCCTGATTTAACGTGATAACAGATTCCAGGAATGACTTCTGTAAACAGAAGTGTTCAGGAATCATATTTAGGAAATCGCATACAAGAATTTGTTTTTGTAAATCTGTGGCAAGGTCAAAGTTGTGTTTTCAAACGGAGGCTTTCTAGTCTTTGTGTACTGTTTGTACAGAAATCATAACCATCAGTGTGCTGTGGTACCTCGCCTTTACGCTATTAAAGAATACAGTGGTTGAAGAAATATTCAGATCCTTTACTTAAGGAAAAGTACCAATACATGTAAAAAATACTCCATTAGCATTCAGATTCATGTATTATCAGCTAATCGTACTTATACTTAGTATCAAAAATAAAAGTGCTCCTTCTGCAGAAAATTGGCCCCTGTGACTGATACATTGTTATATTTGACATTTTTAGATTGAAGGTAGCTGCTCATATCTATTTTAGATACAGTTAGGCAGTTTGATCCAGTGGCTCTCAGCCTGGGGTTGGGCCCCCTCCAAGGGGTCACAAGATCTCTGAGGGGCCATGAAATGATTAATGGGAGAGGAAAGAAGAAAAAACTGCTAACAATTTATAGACATCTGAAACATGACAAATTACTCAACTAGACACTGCTTTTCTTCACAAGGCAACAAGGTTGGGAGTCACTGGTTTCATCCGTAACAATGAATTGTATTTTATAAAGTTATCTTGTGTTTTGTGTGTAAAATCTTAATCTGAAAGGTAACTAGTAACTATGGCTGACAGATGAATGTAGTGGAGTAAAAAGTACAATACTTCCCTCTGAAATGCAGTGGAGTAGAAATAGCGTAACATTTAAATACCCAAGTAAAACAGAAGTACCTAAAAACTTAAGTTGGTTACTGTCCACTACTGAAAGAATATTATATAATTTGCTTACTCAAAAATTACATGCTACATTTCACATTGTGTCCCTGCTGAATTCTCTGAGGTAACAGGGAGCGGCTGCAGACCAGAGGAAGTGTGATTAAATCAACTCCTGTACTCTGGAGGGCAGGCTGCAGCAGAGGCCGGGAGAAAGGAGTGCTGCATGTGTCTAGACCAAGTGCGCCCCCTGCAGGGAGGTCAGAGCGGTGTATCTGGCTGAGGAGGAGGCGTGGGATGCTGCTCTTCTCTTCAGCTCTCTGGAGATCTGGAGCCAAGATAGCGGATAGCAGCAACATCCGTACAGGCAGTCACTCCACACACTCCCCTGTAAGACACACAGAAAGCGGCCTGAACACAGGTGGGAGGCTCGAACAAAAGGTGAACATATGCATTCAGGTGCATAAAAGACATTTTTACTGACATATACAAAGCAGCAGTTCTTTGTTTCATTTGCCTGTTGTACCCACATCCTTTGTAATTAACAGTATAACTTGAAGTTAGTTAGAATATAAGATACAGTAAAGTTTTAAAATGTGTCATAGTTTTACCACATTCATTTTTGTTAAATATAAGACAAACAAAGACGTATTACAAAAGACCAAATTTGGTAAATATACATAATGATATATATATATATATATATATATATATATATATATATATATATATATATATATATATATATATATATATATATATATATATATATATATATATATATATATATATATATATAGCTGCTGGAAGTTAATAGATAGCAGCGTATTTGTGTTTAACAATAATCGTGCTTTTGTTTCAGCAGATATCCTCCCTCTGTGAGTTTCTTGCAGCCAAGTCTTTGCTCTTAGCAACAGCAACCAGGATAGAGAGCTTGTCAGCAATGTCAAGATGGAAATGTTGGTGGGGGGAGATTTGATAAATCAATAAAGTCTGAGAAACACAGTGAGAAGGCAGATCCTAGTTGTTCCATGTGCAGCCTGAGCATGTGATTTCTCCTTCGTGATACTGAGTCAGCACTGTAACTTAGAGCCCAATGAACTGTTTCTGTCAGTTTTGATTACTTACTATTACTTATAGCTTTATCACTGTCAAGTCGGAACATTATTCTTCAAATTCTCAATAGAAAATTGGACTTTAGACTTTTTGGCTTGATTATAATGCATTTGTGATGTTGGAGGTGACATAACCAACAAAAATAATGTATCCACCCACAAGCATCTTTACAGGTCTGATGATTTGAATACAACTTTTTTGATTCTGATACAGCTGCGTTATAAGTGCTGGTAAGCAGCATCAAAAAAGCAAAAACAATGTACATCTTAAGATTTACACGCTTGTCTTTCTTGAGCAACAGACCTGGGATCTGCTCAGTACCACATTTTCTCTCTACTGCACTGCCTCCCCTGTGAATTCAATGTGGGAGGGTGACATTAACAACTAAAATTATCACTCCGCCCCCAAACATCATTACAGGTCTAGGGATCTGAATGCAACATGCAAGTTTGTGATTTAAAGTTTGCATGAAAATACAATCATACCATAATAAACATAAACAGACAAAAATGTATCGTCTCAACTACAAGCTTGGATTGATGTGTTGGAATGGTTTGTTGGTTTATTTAGTGTTTTAAGATACCCTGATAGATGCAGCCTGCGCAATACAATTAAGTAGCCTACTCTTTTACATTATGTATAAACTTAACTGAACAAAAGCTATCAAAGCATAAATACAACAAAGACAAAATAGAATTAACATGGGGCAAAGTTATGAACTAAGTTATTAAGTGAGACCAAATAAGACTAAAGCCCTACTAAGCAGCTCTGTGAGGTTGTACTTAGCTTTGAGCTAAATGCTAAAGTCAACATGTTAAAATACTCATAATGACAATGCTAACGTACTGCAGAGGTGGAAATCATGAATCATTTCGCTGATTCAAATCATTTCGTTCAGCTGAGTTCAAAGATTTGTAGCAAGTACTGCATTCACTTTTTATCTAAGCTAATCGATCACATCACAGTTCAAAGACACTTCAGTATGTACAACAGTAAGTGAACGCATCACTGTTCATTCGGGCACGACATTAAGCGCTGATTCTGATTCAGTCCTTGGGTCAGTAATACATTTAATCTGTTGCTTGCCCAAGCTGTCAAGTTCAGTTCACTACAAAACTAGTCTATACAAGCACTGCACATAAGGTCAATAGCTCAGCAGCCACTTATTTACAACAAAGTTATCAGATTATGTTTTATTATGTTATTGTTTCTGTGTTTTTTGCAGTCTTTTAATAAGCTTTTAACAAGGAAGTTGCGTACTGTGAATCACAGCTGAGCTGACAATGGTGCTCGCCTTTCAGTCACCAGTGAGGGCCTCCACTCCACCGCTGAAAGCTACTGGTTCGGTCATTGATCATGGTGATTCAGTGTAGCCAGTTCCTCACCTCAACACCTCTGGTCTGCAGCCGTGCTAAAGGCTTTGTGAGACTGAACTTAGGCACAGCGATGCTTTGAGCTAAATGCTAACATCGGCATGCTAAGGTACTCACAATGGCAACGCTAACATGCTGATGTTAAGCAGGTGTAATGTTTACCATGTTCACCATCTTAGTTTTGCATGTTGGCATGCTACTATTTGCTAATTAGCACTAACCACAAAGTACAGCTGAGGCTGATGGAAATGTCATTAGTTTTGCAGGAATTTGGTCAGAAACCATAATATTGGACAAATTACAATTTTGACCTGATAATGGTGCTAGATGAAAGGTTGCTGTGAAAAAGTCAGCATTAGTTCCAGGAAAGCAAGTTGAAGATGTAGAAGTGTTGTATACACAGAAAGAACATGCACAAGTAATCTGTCTGAATCTACAGTTTTATTCTCATGGTACACTGCAGCATTGTCTCCTTCCACCCATGAGAGAGCAGTTGTCTTGCTTTACAAACAACCTACATGCTGGGACTTGTTTTCATAAGAACTTCTGGCACCTTCCTAGCTCATGCTCTGCAGTATTGACAGCGATCCACGGCCCACTCCGCCTCCAGAGAAGCCAACATTATCAACCACCTCCTTCTCTCCGATGGCAGTGCTCCAGCTTCTGCCTGCCTGGCCTCCAACCACTCCCACCTCCTGCCTTATCTCTCCTTCTCTTCACTGTCCCAGAAACATCCAACATCAAACTCACAACTTGGCCCTGGAATATGCCATTTGCACGTCAAACATCTGTTTTGTACTGGTTATGTGCACTGATCAGTGACGGAGACCTGATGTTTTGAGATCTGTGGTCATGCAGGCCGGTGTATGAGTGTTTAGTGTGGACAAACAGCACTGCATTGAAGCAAAGGGTGGGCAGCCTGAGCAGCTTGCTGTATCTTAAAGGCACTAACACTTTTGTTTATTCATTAAGTTATTTATGGCTCTAGTGCAGATTTATTAATTTAATAAACGTGTCCTGATTTCACTGCACCCTCAGCATATATCTAAGGTTTATCTGATGTCACTACATAGACTCAAAACATTGTTTGCATTGCTAAAGTAATAACCATTGCCATTAGGCACATCTACTTGATGTTGCAGCTATTTCCCTCGCGTGCTGTTATTGTGTTTCATCACTGAAACGTCTCCATCTCCTCAGCAGTAATCATAATTATTCAAAGCTCCAGCAGCTCTGTGTAATTGAGCTGGGGACACAGTCTGGTACCAGTGAAAGCAATCAGCTGCATTGTTCAGACCAGCGTTTATCACGACATCACAACTACAGGTGCCACTCCACTTGACTGAAAGAATGTAACCACAAATTTAACACTCACATTCCCACCCCAACTAGGAAAACTTCTCGGGAAAACAGTGGTTTATTCACGCTTAACGTCTTCTGTCACAACACTGAAAAAGAATGATTAACCTACATGACCAAAGCTGTCAAGGTAGTATTCAACACGCGCTCATACCTAAACGACAGAATGGGTCGTTTGCCAATGTCTTCTAAAACGTCATATATGACCGTTAGAGATTACCAGCGACAGGTGTACCGGACCTTTGTCGTCACAATAACAATAATAAACGCATGGTTAAAGTTGTAAAACGGTCGCAGTTTGGTTATGTTTAGGCACCAAAACTACTTGGTTAGATTTAGGAAAAGATCACGGTTTGGGTTAAAATAAGTAAGTTACGTTAGTAAGTCAGTCACTTGACTTATGTGACATGACTTACATAACTTTACTTACATACGTAAGTTAAAATAAGTCAATGTTGAGTTTTGGGACCCAAACGGCAGTCTCCTGGGTGAAAGTCCTGTGTTTGACACATCCATCTACCCTGCCCTCCTCCCTACGCGGACGTCCTCCTTTGCTCCCGTCATAAAAACTATGGCCAGTAGAGGTCGCCGCCTAACAATAAACGTAAATATGGGCCGTAATAAACTGCTTGCACAGACAACCTATACGGCCGTATATTTCGGGAGGAAGGTCTGCAAATTAGTTAGCTGTCCAAGCTGTGAAACCAATTACTGTAATTGCAGCGTAGTAGTAACTACCTGTTGAAATGATACCACACCAATGGCTTTGTTTGAGGGCTGTGACAGTAATGTAAAAACAATGGAAGTCAATGGCAGACAACATAATTGTTCCAAAGATAATCAAAAGTCCATGACACTTTGCAAAGACGCTGTCCTCTCAATTTAGGCAATGTGCTGTGATCCTCTCTGCTGTGTTATATTAAAAGGATGGTTCACCTAAATTACAAAATAAACATGCAGACAGGTAACAAATTAAACGAAAAACATGAATAAATCACTGGAGAAACCTAACCAAACCTGATGCTTCCATAAAAGGCGCAAGGGCTCCCTGAATGGTTTGGTGAGTATAAAATGATGCTATGGTTTTCACAGTCGCCAGATCTCAACCCGATTGAACACCTATTTTGGACTAACATGTTGAGCTGCACAGGCATTGTATGATTTGATTAATCTTCTATGTTGGGTTAACTCACAACAGACATTTTCTCTGTGCAGCCAGAGTGTGCCACTTCCATGTTCACAGCATACAGATTGATCAATCAACCATGACCATGTGGGTGCTCACTTTGTACATAAAGGCAGAACCCCCATTTAGTTTTGTTCACTGACTATTCCAGTCAAGTTTTGATAGCGGCCATGTGGGAAATTGGATCATAGAACTGCTAAAACTTTCACATTTCTGACATGCCAGAAATCAATGCGATTGGGGTTATTACAATCTGGCTTAATCTGTACAGTGGCTACCCAGCACTTCAGACATCACTCTCCACCACCATCATTAATATATCAAATAAGGGAATATATTCTGGAAGAACAATGTTAATCCCTCCAATAGAGTCCAGAGACTTGTAGAATCTAGGACAAAGAGTATGGAAACTGTTCTGGAGGCTCTCGGTGGAACAAAACCTTACTAAGACACTTATGTTGGTTTTTCGTTTAATTTGTCACCAATTTCTCTTTTCCCACTTACCCAGTGTTGTATCAAGCCATGCAGTTTATTCATTGAGGTTTTTAGATATCTGCCTCTAAGACTTCAGCCACCACCCCAAAAACAATGGAGGTTGATGGAATTTCAAGGTTGTTCATTGCAAAATGGCTTTTGAAAATCTCAGTGTGTCTTTACAGAAACAATGCCCCACTTATGGATAATAAGTACATAAAGAAACTAATGCGGTATTTTCTTCTTGGAAAAAGGAGTCTGTGCTGTATTACCTGTATGCCGTATCGTTCCCTGACAGACGCCCTCATGGCGAGAGAGGCCGGTGGTACACAGCCGAGACAGTCTAGCAGAGGCAGGCAGGGACACGCACCCACTGCACTGGTCACCTTACAGGTGAACACTGGGAGGCAGCACAGGGCAAAGCAGCCTGCACACACACACACACACACACACACACAGTAGAGCAACTCACAGTACACAAAAACATGACAATGTATGGTAAAGATCCATCATTTGCAACAGTTTTTTTTTTTTTTGCATTCAGCAGAGACGTTCAGATATACTGTACATTTCATCACATTTTGTATCATACTGTATGCTGCATGATTCATGTTTGGACACTTACAGTCTCCCATGTCTTTATAGCACTCACACAGGCCAGTACTCCATTGACCTGCCTCCTCAACCCTGCTCTCCGGCTGGACCTGGACCACCTGTCGAGACATAGCTGAGCTGGCCATCCACGTCCATAAAAGACAGGTGGGGACACAATTAAAATACCACCACTTGAAAATGAACTGTCATGATGAAAATATATAGGAGCACAGTTACATTATGGTTTGGATGCTCTTCATACTGTATGTTCAAATAATGAACACAGCTTTTTTCCCCCCATTCTAACTTGTGAATTGCTGGGCCTCAGTCACGAATGGGTTCCCCTCATATTTTGTAGTTTCAGCATATAATATTGCTTTTTCCACTCTCTTTCTAATTTGAAGAAAATCGAGCGATGGAGGCTTGTTATGTGACTATTTTTATCATCCAACCTGCCTATAGTTTACAGTAGCAAATATGTTTCATATGAAACATAATAGTATTCACAGTGTTGCTCAAACTGAACATATCTGCAAACTGTTCACTGCCAATGCATTTCATTTGCTTTCCTGTAGTGTCTTCTCCTGACAATTAAAGCATGACTAACATTTTTTATGGGTATCTTTAGATAACTGAAAGTACTTGCTTAAAGGTGGGGTATGCAAATCTGGAGAAATCTAATGCCATGACCAATACCATGATATAGAGCCAACAATGACACAGCAAGTAATGTAACTAACATTAGCTAGGTTGCGGGTTAGTTAACTGTCCCTACAGTTGCTTCTGCGAAGCTAACATGCAGAGAGGACGAGGCGGTTTCCCAGAGCCAGCACAGCAGCTCCAGACAGCGATGCTCACAACTCTGCTGCTGCTATAGCTAACATCACAACAACAGCATATCTTGGCAAACTAGAAAGTAAGCTGAATGTCCGTGGGCAAGTCATTTAACATTATGTGACACACAAATCATGGCTGGAATAGTGTTGTGTGGCTCGGTCCGAGCCACTGTGTTTATTTCAAATGTAGTGCAGTGTTAAGTTATTATATATTATAATATTGGTTTGTTATTACTAGTGCATTCATGCATTTTAATGTGGCATCTGGTCGAGACAGAGCTACTTTTAACTACTTGACATGCTGTTGGGTAGTTTCATTTAAAACAATGTATCGCCTTTTATAAACTGATGATATGCTTTGTATGTAAACTATTAATTTGTAAAGTAATGGAATGAAATGTAGTGGAGTAAAAGTATGAAGTGGCATAAAATGGAAATACTCAAGTAAAGTACAAATACCTCAGCACTGTACTTAAGTACAGTACTTGAGTAAATGTACTTAGTCTAGTTACAATCCACCACTGAGATTGTTTGATGTTATTGGGGGTTTTTAAAGTCAATACTACCTGATTATAAAAAATACAAGTTCCCAGATATCCAGGAAGCAATTTCCTCCAAAACATATCTGGCAAAACAAATTAGTAGCAAACACCAGTAATATGAGATTTGTTAGAGTTCTATCTGATGTACAAATTTGAATATAAAGGAAACTCTGCATGAAGTGCCCCCTGCAATCTACCCAGCTCTACACATAACACCAGTTAGATCAAAGAGGATACAAAGCAGCAAACTTTGTATCCATCACCCATAATTCTGGGCTATAACCAAAACCAACATCTACAGGAAACCACTATCTCAAAAGATAGCTCAACACACCAGTGAGGTGCTTGCTAAGAACAAAGGTCCACGCCCCTCACTAAGGATTAAACGCTGCTGTCTCCTGACCGGAGTTATTCTTTAGCCCTGCTCATCAGCCACATGCCAAACTCAGAGGAGAGAAAGATTCCACCAGAGCTTTCCCCTTTTTCTGGTACATGCATGACTCAGAGCCAGCCTGCTGTACTCTGCCTAGAAAGTTGATGTAAATCATTCTTCAGAGTGAAGTATAATGATAAAGAAGATGACTTACTTGTGTAAGAGTTTTGTTATCCCAGGAAAACCAAGTACTGGGCACAGTTTTGTTAGTCTGTCTTCTCACTTTGACTCTTGTGTGTGTGTGTGTGTGTGTGTGTGTGTGTGTGTGTGTGTGTGTGTGTGTGTGCTCTTTGCTTGACTGCAGTGTTTTGGTGTAAATATGAAACTGTCAGATAAGATGGGTAAACAAGACACCATGTTCCCATGACAATTAATTCTGCTGACCTGCCGCAGTTTATTCAGAGACCTCAGTGAGAGCTCAGTTGATGTCTAAAATTATTTTAATCGACCAGTCAGTGGCATTATGTTTGTTAACCTTCAGTGGTAAGGTCAATTCCACTTTATCAAGTTATTGCCCCCGTAGAAAAGAAGAGTATTTTAGTTTGAGAGTTACACCACTGGGCTCTCCTGATCTGTAACAGTTGAGTAAGAGGCACGAGAAATCACAAAATGTCATCACAAATCACTGAGAGTAATAATATGACTTACAAAGATGATGATTTTTTTTTTTTTTAAAGTGAGCTATAATGATGTTCATTATAATTTCCCTTTTTAGGATTCTGAAAAGGCTTCAAATCAAATGAGAAGATTTACACGATCAATGGAATTTCACCATATGGCATTGCTGCATATGTAAGGGTTTCCAAAGATCACTATCACTGAAATAGTGCAACATAAGAAATTCCTTTACTTTGATATCTGATTTCTCATTGTCCTGATAGAAGTGAGTGAAACAGGAAAGGCCCAGTGGAGTAAATCCGACCCCTATGAAGCAAAACCCGTCTCCTCTTCCATAAGGGCTACAGCTGACACATGTGATCATACAGTGGATTAACAAAGGTGACATTCATGGTAGGTAAGAAGGTAGCACATCCACCCAAGAACGTAGAACCTGATCATTCACAGTAAAAACTGACAATGACAATATAATTTAATACATTTAATAATTTTATTAATTTACATAATAAAAGTATTAAGAAGAACTGACTTTGGCTACTTGACAACAAATACAAAAGGTATATGAAATCGTGATGAATGTTTCAACCAGTGTTGAAATTTATTTCACAACCATTTCCGTAAAGAAATCTTAGTTCAACAATTTGGGAAATGTTTGCTTTTTTGCCAAGAATGAGATGAGAAGATTGATACCACTCTCATATGTGCGCGATAAATATGTAGCTGGAGCTAGGAACCGGTTAGCTTAGCTAGGCATGAAGACTAGAAGCGGCAGAACAGTTAGCTTAAGAAGTAGTCCGGCACATAGCCCCCATAAATCGGCTAATTGTTGTTTTTACACTTTGGTTATATTAAATACATGAGATATAACGTGTTAATTTGATTTTGTTACTTTTGGACAGAGACACTCTGCTGTCCTAACTGTTTCCAGTCTTTGTGCGAAGCTAGTTTACAGGCCGCTGGCTGTAGCTTCATATTCATTGCCGCCTACAGACATGAGAGTGGTATCAATCTTCTCATCTAACTATTCCCAAAATGTCAAACTATCGCTGAGCTCAACTTACATTCAAATGTACACAAACAAAAAAGTAAAGCAAACTTTCTGTAATAGAAAATATGTCTTTATTTACAATGTCAAAGACATCTATAGCATATTACAAGGTTGATGTGTTGCATAATGTGATGTAATTCCATGTCAAGCTGTGACTGGTGCGAACCTTAAGTGATTTGATATGCTGTTTCTTATGTGAAATGACATAGTGGGCTGTAGTGGTTAACAGCATGTGATAGTGCAGTGAAGTGGTTATTAGATCGTGTGTGATGTGACATGATGCTGTGTTCAAGGTCCTTCAACTCTCTCTCATTATTCCACTCATTCATGCCAGGGTGATTGGAATACCAGGATGCCTCATCGTGCAGGCTACCTGAAACCCTGGAAACAAATGAAGAGAAAAAAAAATTAAAAAATGGCGACAAATGAAACACCTTCACTGAATATTAACACAGAAAAGAGATAATCTCACACCCACATACAAATGTCAGTTCACTCACTGTGTTGGTTTGTTTTCCAGCAGAAGCAATTTAGCAAGTTCTGCTTCTCCACATTGTTTGCAGAAAGCAGTGGGGAGCGACAACTTATTTTTCCATTGGTCAAAACTGCAATGAGAACAGAGGTGGTCATTGAAATTCACATCATGGAAACTCCGATCATAAGCACTTTTAATGACTTTTGTCTGCTTTACTTGACAACATACTGTAGTATTGTGTACAATGGCACAAAAGTCCCCAACAAATTCTTTCAGCCAATAGGAGACCCCAATACAGTATCATAACAGCCCTGGCTCTTTTACTACATTCATGCTGACTTTCACCATTGCTAATTTTTAACCAAAATGTATGAAAGACACTCACCTCTGCACTTGCACTTGTGTCTGTGCACTTTGGACACATGTGCAGCTGTTCACAGTGGAAAAAGAGAAATAGCAAGAAATAATTTATGTGGAACAACAATACATTACCCATCAACCGCTTATAACGTTTCCCGTCAAATACAAATTCACTTGACGTGTGTATATTTTACAAGCAGAGTCAATGATTTACTCTAATGTTGGCGAGTAAATGTTAATCACAATATGCATCTATGCAGAAACAATTAAAATACAAATTTGTCTTTGTGTTTACCTGTGCTGTGGTAGAAGCTGTCAACCAGAATGATGAACAGGAGACTAACACATATGATCCTGGACATGATGGCAGTGTGTTCGCTCTGTTCACGACAAAGTCTTCAAATTGTTCTACAGGAGAAGAGAAACTGACAATTTTATACCAACCGTGGGAGTCCACGTGGGTCTGCATAGTTTGATCTACAGGCAGATACGTCTTGGCAAGTTTAAGGGGGGATTTTTTTTTATCTCGCAACTGTGGATTCAGCCATAAAATGCGATGAACATGGAGATAACGCATTCCCCCACAAACAAACAGGCATAAAGATGAAGAACAACAAAAAAATAAATGGGTTGAACTTTTACCTAAATTATATCCAGTAGATTCTGATTTTTACTCGATAGTATGTGATATGTTACAGACAGAATGGCTCCATGGAATTGTTAGTTGGCATTCAACCTCAGAAAACACAATAGCTGTGGCAGATCCTTGGCTCCAATCCATAGAAGACTGGAATTGTCGATGTCCAGACTTGGATTGTTTGTTGTTGTTTTTTTCAGTAGGTTTGGTAAAGTTTGCATTCATACTACTACCACTTGGAGTGGCAGAAGCTGGATGGTTTATCCATCTATTATCAATTACGTTGTCCATTTGGACTTCTTTGCTCACTTGCTAACAAATTTTCATGCACTCAACCACAACACGAGATGTTAAAGTGTTACAACTGAGTCTCGTTTTTGGGAAACTGAGCCTGTCCTGTGCAGTCAGTCTATTGTAGGTGGAAGGTTAAAATCAGCCTCACACCAATTTGTAATGCTATTTGGCTGTTTTTTGTTTATTTTATGGCTATGTATTTTTTTTTTCAAATTAGCTAAACTACTCTGGTGGTACAAGCACACCTGATTGTTTAATATAATGACTGAATAGAAAAAATAACAGGCCTACATGTTACAAACAGTAATGCATATGTACTGATCATTTATTGATTTTAATCATTGAAATAATGTATTTTTTATGTTGTTATATCCTAATAATGAACCCCTTAACGTGTACTTTTCCCTGACTTCCTCCTTAAGTACCTTTTAAAGTTAGAAAAAAAACCCCCCACCTTATTCCACACTGGTGGACAGTATCATTAACTTTTTCTTCACTGAAGCTATGCGATGTCTTTTGTTTCTCATGTTGATACTACTCGTCATTAAAGCTGTGATGGTCACACTGAGTGAAATATTCAAACCCAAGGCTTCATATTTGTATTGCTGCGGCATTTCACCAAATGGAAATATTCTACATGTCTTCTGCATCATTTTATGCACATTTCCCCCATTTTCCCGTGAAATCTTTGGTATCTTTGAAAGCTTTGGCATATCCCCTACAGTTTAAAATGACGTTATGTGGGTTTGAACAATGTTTGCCTGCACAGTAAAAGTTTGTAACGACTGACAGGTCCGTTGGGTTTAAGAGGTTAAGGTGTAGGACTTGCAATCCCTTTGCCTAAATAAGACAGTTGACATATTTTTGACACATTTGACAGTTTTTGCATCGTAATTGCAGGCAACATAAGAAATCAGTTCTTCATACATCGGGATTGTCCTCTGTGGGTTGGGATAAGTCTCAATAAATGAGGTTATGGTTAGGTGTTGCAGAGATAACTGGTTGGGATTAGGGTAAGGTATGCAGAAACTCAAATCAATGAGGAAACAGACAACGCTGTCACTGGTTAAAGATCAGTGAGTCTGTTTAACAAGCAGCAGTTCTTGACAATGAACAAACTGAGCAAATAATCTTGTCAGTGAATCACTGAGCACTGAACTACTTAAACATGTTTGAAATGTTTGGTCATAAATGATGTTAGATACATGAACGGATTTGTCTTTATTATAGTGTATATTTTTCTTTCCCTCAGTAACAAATGTATTTTTCTTTCTGTATGGAGCTGACTTGAACTGCTGCCTCTGACATAAAGCATTGCATGCGTTGAGTATGGGGATTACTGAGCAGTGTCTGTCATTGGCTGGCGCCTGAGTCACTCTCTCATTACTGAAGGTGCGTAATTACGCACTGCGCCCTCGAAACTTTGGCACACCTCCACTGTAAAATCCGAAGTGTCAGCACTGTCCTTTATATCAACCGCACGGTGACGTTAACATGCCGCCATGAGTCAAGACACAATACGAGGAAATCCCCAAGGCCGAGAAAACGACGAGAGGCCCCTTTAAATCGACGCTTCCTCCGTGTTGTGCCAAGAGAGAGAGAGAGGGAGAGAGAGAGCTCTGATAAACAACAACACTGTTCTCAGAAGCCGCTTTTACCGGATCCAGCTCTGTACTGTGGCATCGGTGAAGAACAGGTGAGTTCATATTTATGATATTTAACTGTATTTCTAAAGGGTTATAGGGGAAGCGATCAGTTAATGTTGATTTTAGAAGCGGGCGGGGGGGAAAAAACAGTTTATTATAGTGAGTAGACCAAACGGAAGACGCGTTATTGTACTGTTCAGCTATTGTAATGGCCAGGAAGGCATTTGCTACACCTGTTAGTTGTAATAGAGCGGAAAACACAAGAGTCCATCGCTTGTCTCAGTATAAACAGCGGAGAAGACTCTGTGCGCACTTGCCAAAAACTGGCCGCTCTCTGACGCATGAGAGCTATTTTTGACAAACGTATTCACTTTCTTTCACAGGCAACGAGGACTTTCTGTCTGTTCTGTCCAACATTTTGTCGTCTGTCGTTCATACATTCATTGTTGAATGCCATTGCGGAAGTGAGAAGCTTTTCGACACGACACAAAGCTTGGGCTGTAGGGACATCTAGCGGCCAATCAGGAGAAGGCGCCTACTAGAGATGTACGGAGCTTCAGGTATCCCAGAGCTCATCCCGCCCAGCGGGCCCCCCCGGCAGCCGGGTCCGGCAGGCCAGTTCAACCCGGGACACCCCCAGGTCAACGGCGACGGCGGTGGGGCCAACCCTCAGAGACTGGGACAGAGGGCACCCAAGCTGGGCCAGATTGGTCGGTCCAAGAAAGGTGCGTGGACTGATACTTTTTAAAGCAGTCTGTTTGTTTGTTTGTTTGGGGCCCCACAAGACGCAGTGTCACTATTCTCTCACACACAGCTCACACACTTCCTGACACAGTGACAACCAGCTACACCCATATGAACATGCCCGATAAAACATGACACACAACATTAGGTGAGAAAACCGACACAGACAGGCTGTGAAACAATAAGTAGTACTAGGCCTATACAAATCAGTATTATCATAATGACTAAGATTAAAAGGCAAAAAACTCACTTTGAAGTCTCTTTTCATTAATATTCTAAAACTAGACACACAGTAATCTGTCGAGGGAGTTCAATCCATTCCTACATTGCTCGATATGTGACCTTGAGCCGCGTGTCTAGCACAATAGTTCTGCGTATCAATACTTAGAGTTCAGTTTTTGTACAAAATGTATGACGTCTTTGTTAATATGATAAAAACTATTAATGGATACATTGATCTGCTTTTAATATTAAGTGGTTCCCAAACTGAGCTCATCAGAGCAAAAGGGGGGATAGAATTTGTAGAGGTTGTTTGGTTTTGTTTTGGAAATTACTCATATGGAGAAAGTGGGAATTAAAATAGCTTCTTTATAATGCATGTTCATGTAGGGGCCCTTAAGGCATATTTTTTTTAATGGGGTTGGGGGTCTGTGAACCCCTGTCCTGCCAGGAAACATTTTATACTAAAAAAACACAATAATTAGAACAAACCATGAACACCCAGATCACATAAGAATTACAGAATGCACGTAAGGTTTGTAGGGCTGCAGTGACGATCTGATTGTTCGGAGAGTAATTATACCACTTCTATAATTTAACAATAACACAGTTTGTATTACCTGCATGCTTTGCCTATCCTCAGAGAGCACGACGACACAATTTGGTGAAATATTTGGTGAATATTATATTTTTCAAAACGTAGCTGATAGTTGCAGCCCTAAATGTTAACAAGGCGCTGCTCAATTACATTTAGTGTCATATAAACTTAATCTGTAAATACTGCAGCCTCTGAAACAGGGATGATGATCACAAATTGCAAAATATTTATAGTTAAACATTTTGGAAAATATGCTTATTTGGATTCTTGGCGAGAGTTAGAAAAGAAGATTGATACCACTGGCACATCTGTTTAATATTTAAAGGGACAGTTCATCCCAAAATCAAAAATACATATTTCTCCTCTTACCTGAAGTGCTATTTATCCATCTAGATTCTTTTGGTGTGAGTTGCTGAGTTTTGGAGATAATGGCCGTAGAGATGTCTGCCTTCTCTCTAATATAATGGAACTCGATGGCACTCGGCTTGGACGTAAACATTAACGGCGTCCTCCTCAGCTGAGCTGTAACGTTAGCTAGCTCAGTGGCGCCAGGTGAGCTAGCAGTATCAAACTATTAGTTAGAATATTATTGTTGCTATTTGTTATTGTCGCGTGCTTGCTTCTGCACGGTGATCCGGTCGGTGGGTGTAGTTTGACTCTACGGCCGATATTTCCTAAACTTGGCAACTCACACCAAAACAATCTAGATGGATAAATAGCACTACAGGTCAGAGGAAAAATATGTATTTTTGATTTGGGGGTGAACTGGCCTTTTTAATATTAAAATAAAGCTAGTAGCCGGTTAGCTTAGCTTTACATAAAGACTGGAAACAAGGGGAAACAGCTAGCCTGGCTAAGCGAATGAGCAACTTTTATAAAACTTTTTCATTAAAAAAAACAACCATCCAATTAATCTCTCTAAATGGACAAAATAGATATAAACAGCCCTATTTTAGCTGCATTATCTGGTATTAGCATTCTTCACCTAGAGGCACACATTCCTGACTTTTTTGTCCTTTCCTCCTCAGTGGACTTGGAAGATGAAGACTTGGATGACATCATGAACAACAACGGGCAGTGTCCTGTATCCCTGTCGCCCATCTCCTAAACTTCACCAAGAAGTGCCAAAAAAATCCCCCGGGACGCCAAAACTCCCCGTCAGTGATCTTGGCCTTGAGCCTGTCAAGTGTCCTACTGAAGCCTCTGATGGCTCAACAAGGCACAAAAAACAGCTCATTTAGCGCCAGCTGAAGTCTAGGCACTGATTGTACATAGTGTTTATTTAACTTACCTTTGGTCAGACTGTGAATGAATTGCATTGCATCGCCCTCTACTCTATACCTCGGTAGACAGTAGACTATCAGGACTTGAGAAAGATTCGGAGAAAGTGTCTATATTTTTCAAAGCTTCTTAACAAGGGCTATGTTTCTAAAGTTGCACTGAGCAAATCGTTAGATGAAAAGCAGCTTCTCACCTGCCTTTTTTTCTGTTTTGAGGGTTTCTCATTGTTGGTTGTGTGAGGGAACACAGGCCTGTTAATGTGTATCACACAGGTCAAATGTTAAGCTTTGGTTGTGCAATGACTATCATTCTCTACTCTCACACTGATGCAAGTGGTGTACTAATATTAAGTGGATGAAAGCTCGCTATTTACTGAAAAAAAACAAAAAACAACTACTGCTAATTATTGTTTAAAAAATGAGAAGAAACACTTTGTTGTGTTATGGCTTCTACATGTTTTTTACTTTTTTCTGAATGGAAATTTGCTTCAGTCATCTAAAACTGAGTTTTATTATGTTTCCAAATGGTGCACTTTGTGGGAATGCCTGTTATGTGAAGTGACATGTTGCAGAATTCTATGCATGGAGTCTGTTAAAGCATCAAAACATGTAACTGGTATCCTGTTATTAAGGGCTATGTAGTAGTATTTCAAACCACACCACCATTATGCTCTTTAGATCATGCAGAGTCAACATTTTCCTAAGCTCATTGTTGGCTTTAGCTGCAGCCTCAGCAGTAAAATATCGTGAACAACAACATATTTATGGAGGTTTTGTTTGTTTTCAAAGGCAGGGTGTTGCAGTTGGCCAGACAACTGTGATAAAAATACATGTACAGTTCTAAATGTATTGAATAAATTGCCAAATGATACTTGATGCTTTAATCAGATTGATAAGTAAAATGGATTCTGATTGGCACACAGACATACATAATGAACAACACTAACTTTGTATTAATATTTAGTTATACAGCAGTAATCTGCTTGTTAAGCTACACCCAGATGGAGTCAGTGTCGTTCAGGTTCAGGTGAACTATTTAAAGATAATGTCAACCTTTACAATTGCAGTATGAGATTATGAAAACAAGCAGCCTATGATTAGCTCTCACTGCTGAGACAATCTTAACACTGATGGGTTTTTTGGGTCATTTGGGTTTTTTAAAGATTGCAGTGGACCTTGAAATGACATATTATTGTCTGTAAAGACTCATGCTGATGTCATGTTACTTAGTCGGCTGTGAAATTGTTACTAGTTCACTTTTACTTTTTTGCGTCATGGAAGCACTGCATTTCACAGCTCGTTCTCTGGCTCGAAGATTGTTGTTTGGGTTGTGGTTATCATTTGCATGGAAATGGTAGACTTTTCATAATGCATCTCGGGAAATAAAAGATGAATCTTTGTGGAATCTTTGTATTTTATGTTCCCTGGGTGTATTTTAACTGCGCTGATTTACGTATTCTTCGGATGCACTTGTGCACAATGTCTCCAAATTGTGTTCTACAACTTCAAATGCACTCATAACTTTTAATGCGTCCTGTTTTTTCACACACTTCTTTTTACTTTAACACAACTTTCACATAGAAAGCATGGTTTGCGGAGCATTTCACACAAGTGCAGACACTGAGTGCAGATTTCAAATGACATTATTTGTCTGTCAGTATGCTCAATCTTATTCCCAACAAAAACAAATGTGTCTGTTGTGTTGACTCATTCATTGTGTGAACATAAACATAAACATGAAACTTTTGACTCCTTAACCAGTATAGAGTCACATGTAAAGGGACACACCAGGTTGGTTACCTGCTCCACAAAAAAGTTTAATTTTTTCACTTCTTAAAATAATATCTACTCCACTAAGTAATTTGATAGTACTTTATATTATATATAAATATAGTAATGCTAGAAACTTTCCTCCTTCAGCAGATGAACGTGAAAATGATTTTATGCTCAAAAGGTTGTTTTTCTATTTGCTGTCTTGAGTGAGGACTTTACAGTTTTGTCTTTTTAGATTCAAGTACGTGATTTTGTTGATTGTATGAAGAATTTTGAAAACACAGTATCACATGGAGCATTTGGTTTTGGTGTTTGTGTCACCTACTCTCCAAACTGGTCTCTTTGTTTCTGACAATGGAGAAAAACGACTGTATAATCAGCTACTATGACCACCACACAATTAACAATGTTGCAATATCTTTATTATTTAAGTACTGTTGGACATGTTCAAATTGTTCTTTCATTCATTTTTCAGTACACCATTATCTGATAGATGAGCCAAGTGTATAAAACTACGACATTTAAAAAAAACTGCCCACACAGTTCAGAGCATAAAACCTCTTAATAAAAATATGACTTTATAATCTCTGAATGCTAGAAGTGGGCCACAGTGAACTACTAATTATATAAATCTACACAGGAGCAAACACTTCATCCTACGTCTGACAAAATAAATAGAGGCAGTTCAATCTCATAGTGACTGATATGGAAGCAATTAAGGCAATAATGGCACAGTGACTACATAACAAAATATTTCATATCTGAGCAGGGTTTGTAACAGACTGGTATGAAGAGCTGCAGGGCCTGTAGTGAGTGTTGTAGTAAGGCCTGTGTGATACGGTCACCCTACACAGTGAGCACTGTGTGTGAAGTCACACCCTGTGCATCGTAACGTCTATTTTAGAAACCACCAACAGTTCATATAAAACACTGTATTGTCACGCTGTGTCCCTGCTGTAGCCACCAAACTGGAATGGATTGCTTACAATTACATGGCAAATGCTAATAGATGCTGGTTCTAACATGGAGGTGCAAGCGTTGGCTGTAATCCACCATTTAGGCTACAATTCAAGAGGTTACACCCCGGGGGCTTCTGTATTAAGTCAGGGGATCCAATTATATTGTATTTGTGAAGATCACTTGTAAACAATTGTGGAATGTGTGGACGGGGTGAGAGACATCATTCATGAAACAATTGAGAGTGCTGCATGATAATCAAGGGGTTATCAAAGGCCTGCCTGAACAGAAAGAAAAGAAAGTCCCATTTCAGTAATTCTTTGCCTCTATGATTCACAACTTCCCAAACACCTTCAGTTTTACTCCTCGCTGATGCTGCAACAAATGGGGGAAACTTCTTCGTCAGCTTCTGTTGGAGTCCCGAGCTGTAGGGGGCGCTCTCAGACATATTCTTTAGTGCTGCTCGGCGGGCCGGAGCGGGAACTGGCCATGGATGGGTACTTGGACACTTGCTTCTTTCGTGGACAGGAAGCAGCCAACATGGCTCCACCCAGGACATCTAGGAGGGAGCCGCCCCAGGCGATGAAGATGGCAGCACCAAACTCAAACCTGGGGCAGACAAGATGGTATTGACCAATTATTTCAAAAAGAAAAGTTTGGATTTCCAGCGACAAACTAAACTTCTGGCAAAGCCGATTTCTCCATTTTGCTGTTAAACACGTACATTTCTGTCTCATCAGTTCAGTTTATAAGATAATGATTTCAAAACCTTGCAAACATTCAAACCTATGATAAAATGATGAAACCAATGGTGGAAGATGTATTCAGGTCTTTTACTTAAAGCGATACTATGTAACCATTTATGGGATAATGGTAGATGCTAAAATGTAGTTTAAGAGTAGCACAAGTGGAGAAGAGTCATAAAGCCAGCAAACCGACTCAGTAATGTCATTTACAGCAATATCTAAGGTTTGATAACATTAGCTAACATTAGCCTCCATAGGCTAATGGTCATACAATTCCAAGTAAGACTGTAGCAGCAAAACCTCTCAGTGTATTGAATTGATCGTGGGTGTGTTTTATTGCTTATGCATTGAACATTTCATTTGTTTTCATTTCATTTCATAATGTGTTAGTTCTTTTATCAAACGTTAAAATAGTGTCACTTTAAGCAGAAATACAGTAATGTCGAATGTATTCATTTAAAATAAATGTTCTGCATTCAAAATTAGACACAATTACTTCGTTTACAGTTTTATCAGCAAAATGTACTGAAGTATCAAAAGTAAAAGTACTCAAATATGCAGAATTATTGTATGATATTAGGCAAGTCAATCTTATTTATATAGCCAAATATCACAAATCACAAATTTGACTCAAGGGCTGACAATCTGTACAGCATACGACACCCTCAATCCTCAGACCCTCGATTCGGATGAGGAAGAACTCCCCCTCAATAAAACCCTTTTAACGGGGAAAAAATAGAAGAAGAATGTCTGTCCGTCCCTCCCAGGATGGACAGACATGCAATAGATGTTGTGTGTACAGAATAGACTAACATAATCAAATTACAGTATGGACAATCAAATGTTATCATTATTGCATAATGTTATTTGATTTTTATTAATGATTCATTAATGTGTAAGCAGCATTTGCTCATTGAGGTGGAGCTCATTTTAACTACTTTATGGTAGTTTAATCTATAAAAATGCACCATATATTATAAAATGATCATATGTTAAGTCTTAATCTGCAGAAATAATGGTAACTATAGCTGTCCAATAAATATAATGGAGTAAAAAGTGTAATATTTCCCTCTGAAATGTGATGGATTAGAAGTATAAATTCGCACAAAATGGACCCATACTTCAAAACAAATCTTAAAGGAATGGTAAAATAATGCTTAAAGGAATCGTTTGACATTTTGGGGAATACACATATTGACTTTCTTGCTGAGAATTAGATGCGAAGATCAGTACCAATCTTATATCTGTCTGTTAAATATGAAGTTACAGCTAGCAGCCAGTTAGCCCAGTTAGCTTAGCATAGCATAAAGACTGAAACAGCTAGACTGGCTCTGGAACGTTACTGCACTGGGCCAAGAAATAGTCCAGCACATAAGCTAAAAACCCAGACTGTCCTCACCAGAAAAAAATGTCCATATAGGTAGTTTATGCAAGCAGCTTATTACGACCCATGTTTATTGTAGGAGTCGACCTCTAGTGGGCGTGGTAATTATGATGGGAGCAAACCAGGAAGTCAGGTGACGTAGTATAAAGAGCTGAAAAGTCAGCTTATGGAGGTGGTGGGGTGGGTGGATGGATGGCACAAACAAACTAAGGACTTTCACCCAGGAGACTGGGGTTTGTGTTCTGTCAATGTCAAGTCAATGTTGACTTATTTAAAGTTTTAAGTTGCATAACGTTACGTACGTGACTTATGTGAGTTACGTAACGTACTTATTTTAACCCGAACCATGATTTTTTCCCAGCTAACCAAGTAGTTTTTTTGCCCAAACCTAACCAAACTGCAACCATTTCACAACGTTAACCACGTGTTTAATGTCACGTGGTTTACGTAACGTATGCTTGCAGCCCGTCCTCATCTTACAGCCCATCCTCAACTGCCATCATTAGTGGCATTCATTTAGGAACTGCTCCCGTGTGTCGTATTAGAGGGTAAGAACAAACGACCTATGTGGTCGTATGGAATGTAGGTTTTTTGTACAAATTAAACAAATGAGATACATCATGTTAATTAGTGTGCTTTAGAGGTGCTGGTAGGTGTATTTTTTTTTTACCTTTGGACAGAGCCAGGCTAGCTGTTTCCCCCTGTCTTTATGCTAAGCTAATTGTTTCCTGGCAGCAGCTTCATATTTAACGGCAAATATGAGAATGAAATCGATCTTCTCATCTAACTCTTGGCAAGAAAGTGAATAAACAATTATCCCAAAATGTCAAATTATTCCTTTAATTACAGTGCATGAAAACAATATGTTTTTGGTTACTCACTTGGTGTTGACTGGAGTGTAGGGATTATAGAATGCCCGGATCACATTATGAGCAAACCATGAGCACGCTACGATGGCACACAGCCCTGAGAGGAGAGAAAGTCAACAACAAAGATCAATCAGCCATCAGCACATCATCAAAACCTGAGAGAGTAGACTTGCTTTAATCGCCTTTATAGGCACCAGGCGGCTCGCTATTGACTCCAGCACAATTAGCTTTTAGTGTTTCTGTTCTCTTCAGAGCCAGTTAGACCTCTTATGTTAGAATCAGTGCCAGGAGTACTGGACTCATTCAGTCTAATGACCTCTGAAGGGCTGGAACAGAAGCGTGGGAGGAGAAGCTTTTTGGACTAGGGATCAAACCTCCTCCTACCTACTGTATGATGTACGATCTAAGCAAAAATGTGATGATATGGTAAGTTTGGGTGGGTTTTGATGAAATATGTAACCGGGTTGTATTGATTATCATAGGTCCCATAGACAATAATATAGATTGGCACAGGTCCAATACGGTGGCTATGGCTATGAACAATCATTTAGTCACCACCCTTTTCTCATGTATTGTATCATATTACCATTTCAACTGATCGTATGTAAATTGTTTGCAATTTTACTTGTTATATGTTTTAGCCACACCAGTGGTGTGCTTCTACGGATGGCAATCTGTCAGTCGGTCGACCACTTTGGTCCAGACTACAGATATCCATGGTGCTCAGACTATGAATCCTACTGACTTTGGTGATCCCCTGACATTTAGCGCCACGAGCAGGTCAAAGTTCTCACTTTTTCTAAATATTTCTAAACATTTCCTAAATATCCTAAGTATCCTCAAGAATTTGATGAACCCCCCTAGTATCTCTAGTGCCACCATTAAGTTCACATTTGTGCTTTTGAGTGACTTTTTTGGTAATACTTTGCTTTAAGTCGCCCAATTTAGCATTTATAAGCAATATAAAAACATTTACACATTAAAACATTTAAACACATTGTAATGCTGTAGTTCACAGCTAAGTGTTTATTAATGTACAGTATATGTCAGTAATTATACTTATGAAGACATTTTATATTATTACAACTTTGTTTTACTATATTGTCATACATTATCTGTTTATATAGCAGCCTCCACTTATGGGTGCCCACGGGAGGTGTTACAGTTGTTAATAAATACATTATTTAAATACATTAATAAAGACTTATGTCTGCTTAAAACAACATTATTAAATGTTTATATACTGCTTATAAATGATAAATAGGGGGACATCAAATAAAGTGTTACCACTTTCGACAACTACTGGATGGACTGCCATTAAATTTGGTACAGATGTTGATCGGCATGAATTGGAATCACTTTGGTGATCCCTTAACATCCATATCGCGCCATCATCAGAATCACTTTGGTTTATGACCAATTACCTGCAAACGTTACTTTGTGTTTAGTGCTAATTACAGTAGCAAATGTTAACATGCTAACACTCTAAGATGGAGAACATGGTAAAGATTATACATGCTTAACATCAGCATGTTAGCATTGTCACTGTGAGCATGTTAGCATGCTGACATTAGCATTAAGCTCAAATTAAGCCTCACAGCTGGCGTGGATGTATATTCTTGTTTAAAAGCTGGCAGTGTTTCCTAAATTTTAAATGTTGTGAAAGCCATTGAAAAGCCCTGTTTTTCACTATAATGAACTGTTATGCATCATAAAATATACTTTAGGTCAATTAAAACCACAAATAACCTTACAAACATACAGGCGGTGACAAATTAAAGGAGCATAATGAATGCAGATGCTTCAGTACAGGGTTAGGGTTCACTGAATGGTTTGATGAAAATCACCTGATGCAGATGCTATGGCCTTTGCAGTCACCTGGTCTCAACCCAGTTGAAAACCTGGAGATTTTGGAGCGACTAAGGAAATATATTTCAGAAGAATGCTGCCATTGCTCCAGTGGAGTTCCACACACAGAAGCTGTTCTTGCAGCTTGTGGTGGAACAACACCTTTATGTTGGTTTTCCCTTTAATTTGTCATCCATCTGCATCGAATCAAATTTCAGTCACACGAATTGTCATCAGCAATGTAGTTGTCTCATACAGCAATGAACCCCGCAGGTTTTTGAAAATTAAATGAAATACATTATGGTCTAATTACAATTAACATGCATCAGAAATGTAAGTGAAGATGCAGTTATGAGCACTGTTGTCATGTTGTGTGATCAGTCACAGTGTGTTTTACCTAATGCTCGGTTGTTAATATAAGAATAAATGGCTTATTTTTCATAGTTTCTTAAATGCTAACTTTTTGGGAATACACGTTCACATCTGCCATCAAGCAATTGTTGACCACTGTGGAATAAGCAAGTGCTTTATCCAAACTACACCCTTCAGGTGAATCAGTGAAATTTATAAAGGAGCATTTGCATCCTTACCTCCCACTAGTAGGATGATGCCTCCTGTCATGGCGATGCAGGACTTGCGTAGTTTCTCACTCCCTCCACAGGTGGTACACTTCATTCCCATACAGGCCACTCCCAGACCTGCGATGGACACAATGATGCCAACTATCATCAAGGCACGAGTTGCCTGAAGTGAACCTGGGACAGACAGAGAGAAGGAAAAAAATGATGTAGTATGAGAACAGTACAGGATAAGTATGTTGTTTTCGTTAGGGGAGGCAGTGAAATAGATGGCCTTTTGTGTTGTGGAATGTGGGACTGTAGTTTAAAAAGGTTAAAAAATACAGCACTGTGCAAAAACACAAAGAGCCTATAAAGCCAAGTAATCAATCCTGTATGCAAAGTGCAAATCTGGAAGCACAGACTGGGAAATGATAAGGAAAGACTAATAAACAGGCCTCGCCCTATAAGAGAGGCTTTATGTGTGTGTCCAGAAGTTGTGAATTATATTCACATTAGCCTGTCAGGACATTTTAATGTGAGCTTTTCCTGGAAAAGAAACCATGGGATACAGATGAACACACACCAGCACACACAAACAGAAAGAAAAATCCATCTCACACTCTTTCTTTTTCACTGTCTCCCTCCCTTGCTGTTTGAGAGGTGGATGCCTGCTGAAACACTACTGTTAGGATCCTCATCTGTCAGTGCCCCCCCCCCCCCATCTCACCCTATAAACCTATCACAGGGTGAGCCCCCCCTTTGTCTCTTCCCCTCTGTCCACCTAGAACCAGTCTGTGCCAGTCTAGGCCATCCCTGCCCTGCCCAAACAAACAAAACCCTCCATCAGCGAGGGAGGGACTGAGGGATGGGTAGAGAGAGACAGAGGGGAAGAGGATGCAGAGAGAGAGTGTGTGTGTGTGTGTGTGTGTGTGTGTGTGGGGGGGGTAACTCTAAAAACAGTGAGACATAGGAAACAATAGGGTGGATTATATAGTAAATGCAGACAGCGAGCAGGATGCACAGTATCCTGGCTTGGAGTTAGATCACACTGTTCTCATTATTGTTACTGAGCCGCCTCTGGCAGCTTTACAGTTGCTCCACAATATATATATTTTTTTTAAATAAGGGCCTTTTACTAGACAGTTAGACAACACAGATACTAATGCAAGACAGATCCTGTTTGAGGCCATTATTTTTTTCAGCTAATATTGTGCTTCAGTGATGTTATTGTAATTCTGACTCCTTCCAAAACAAATTTGAATATAATCAGATTTATGGCGGTGAAACAGAGAACAGCATTGTGTCGATGAAGTTGTCAGTCACTCAGATACACTTGGGATACACTGGGTAGACAAGGTTGTGTCTTTTATCACTGGGGCTATATTTTTGACAAAGGCACGGCCGTAGAGACGAAAGATACAACTCATCTATGCTTACGCAAATGACTGTCTTTCTTGAAGATGTCCCTCATCCGAGAGGCTTCATCATGGATCACGGAATTAGCTCTTGAAACTTGGATGAGGCATCATACTGTATCTAGGTTAGGTGTGTTGAGTGCTTGGGAAATGTTTGGAGATGGGTTGGGAGGGTTTCCCAGAATGTAACAACTTGTGGGTGAGGTTTCTGAGGAATGCTCCTTTCAAACTTTTTTTTTTCTCCTGGACTCGGCCACTGTCGTTGTACAAGCAAGCCTTATGAAGAAGACAATGTCCCACTATAGTGACCGATTACAGTGGACCTGTAATTGCTGATAGTAGAGTGTTAGAAAATGTGGTGTGATGAGCAGGTATACCCTGAGGAGGCAAACTTAATCAGTGATAACACTGTGGCCCACTGAGGTCTCCCTGTTGGTGGGTGTCCAGGTGGAGAAGCTCAAGTCATGAATAAGAGACTGTGTGAAGATCAGCCTGCTACATCACCTGAACTTCAGTTAGCTGTCAGCTGCTGGAGATTAAAAACCAGTTTTAGCAGTGATGATTGACATTTCAGTACTTAGGAACCCCAGTCACAGTGGACTACTTACTGTCGAGTTGCAGAATGGAGTCGTAGATTTTACACTGGAGCTGTCCGGTACTTTGGAAAGCGCACGACATCCACAGCCCCTGGTACATGGCCACCGCTGTGATGATGTTGTCCCCGATGTATGCTGACATCTTCCACTGCGGCAGAATAGTCCCGATGATCAGCCCAACGATGCCAATTAGCGACAGGAAAAATCCTAACAGCTGAATACCGGAGTTGGCCATCGTTTTCAAAAAGTCTCCTTCTCTAAATGATCTTAAATGAGTGGTGTCGGTGGATCCTGAGTCCCTCTCCTCCTCTGCAGACTGCAAAGCTTCTGATATGTCTGTTAAGATCTGTTACTTGTCTTTAAGTGATGCAGAAAGCCGCTGGTAGTGTCCGTGTCGCTCCTGAGTTGTGCACCGGGGGTCTTCAGTCGGGGATGGGCATCCGAGATGTGGGTGATGGTGTGAAGTGGGTGTGTAATTATCATGCCAGCTGATGCATGGAGATGTAATTCTCTGTGGGAGTAGCTGCTGGGAAATGCCCCCTCTGCTTCCAGCAAAGCAACAGGTTGTCTCTCCGTTCACCACTTTTCTTTATCAGTTTCTATCCTTTTCATCTGTGTCAGCGGCTCCATTATAACACACTCATGTTGAGCAGCCAAACACAACTTCTTTTTAAATTCTCATCAAATGTATACCTACTACTGTAGAGATGGCAGGCTACATTTAGGGGCTTTTAACACATTTTGTTTGGGGGAAATTGTATTTGCATATGGCATGCTGAATATACATTTTCAATATAATGGTAAAGACATAGAAAACATGGCATCATGGTAATATAAGCATCATGCGTAAGGATGTGTTTGGAAAAAGAAAATACAGACTTTAATATGATAATACAGTTTAGAACAAAATGTTTTTAAGTTATAAAGCCATGGGAATTAAGGAGAAATTTTGAGTTGACAAGGTTTGAAGAGTATTCCTTTCTTATCAAACAAAGAAAGCTAACAATAGTGAATGTGTTGTATGGGTGTTGCTCCATCATCATTTATGTATTTCACTCTAAATATTCTTTATTTATATTTTTCCACTTCTACTTTAGTCTAGAAAGGGTGTGTGTGTGTGCATACAGTTTACACAGTTAATAGTCCACAGTCTACACTGACCCAGATTGATGCTGTAACTCAGGTCCCTGTCGACCGTCCTTTTACCACAGATCACCAATCACTGGCTCAGAGCAGATTCATGATCCTCTCTGTTGTTAGTGATGCGGCAATGAGGTGCAACTGCCGAGTGGAAAAATGAAATGCTGGAAACACGTCAAGTCGAGTGCAAGTAGCAGTTTCAGATATGTTCAGAAACCGGAGGAGCTGGAAGAAGACTGAACTACCATATGACTCAAATGACTGGTTATGAGACAGTCACATATTGTCTTTTACAGAAAACTTGAACAGTGTGAGCTTACATGGGGCCCTTAAATTAGAGGTCAAACCAGTGCAGTTATTTGACTCTTGCACTTGGAGAAGATGGCACTGTGACTGCATTGCCTCATTCACTTGCCTTATAGTATGTTTCTGCTTCAGTGATATGTGGGGCTGTTAGTTTTGTCAGTTATTTGTTCAAAAATGTTGACAAAATGTTCATTTTAAAAGAGGAACTTTTGTTGTGTCTTGCATTTATTACAAAAGTATTAGTATTACAAAAAAAAAAAAAAATACCAGAAGCAGAGTAGGATGTACAAACTGTCCAACCTTCCTGCTTTGGTGACCTGATGGACTTTGATGAATGATTTATCACTGCCAGAGAGGCTGTCATCTGTGCCATCGCGGGTATGGAGACCACAGAGTGCATCCAGCCAGACTCACCTTCATTTCAGCACCTCAGAGGGGCTGGAAGAGGGAGTCCTGGCGGAGACTGAGGCTTCACCACAAGTCTTTCTGAATGAAAAGATGGTTTCTGACAAGACCACTATGGTAGCTGTTTTCACATTATGGCACAATGGGTGTTGTTAGAAGGAAACATAAAACCAGCGTACTGGGAATACAGTTTTACATGCTCACATTCGCTTAAAATCCGTTGTGCTGACACATCTTCAGTCAGATTGGAGAACGGTGTGGTTCTGACCTCATCCAATGAGCTGGAAGAGCTACAGGAGAAATGAGGAAGCCCTGGTTAAGGACTCTGACTGCAAGGGGAAGAGGGAGAAAAAGAAGAAGAAGAAGAAAAAAAGGAAGTGTCAAAGAAATAATGTAATAGTATGTTTAAGAAAAGTGTGAGAAAATAATTACTCATGCCTTGTAAGTTTATCAAAAACAATGAAAACAAGTGAAAGTCAATGCAAATAGACAAACAACATCAGATCATGCTGACTGACTGGTGCCCGGGCGTAAGTCACCGCATGCTGCAGTAGAGTTGAGGCTGTGCAGGCCACCAGCTTACTTTACAAGTTTAAGTCCAGTTACACCTAAATAAGATTTCACAAAATGTAATGAATACAGTAGGGGAAATCAAGTTGCACACCATCATATATAGTTTCTTTTTACCAATATATCAGTTCCATTAGGTCCATTAACATGCCAGTTGTAGCCCCTTTCCTGCAGTGAATGGACAAAAACCAACAGACAATAGCAGGCATTGTCCATATCAGAGGTTCAGCAGTGTGTGTGACTTCACACTGAGGCTTAACAATAGTCCTACAGCAATGGGAGAGGAAGTAATAACCCATAAGCCTGAAGGAAGTCATCCCCACTGCCTAGTTAAGGGGAATGTGCTCACCTACTGGCTGGATTACCAATTTAAAATGTAATGAGGCTTTGCTAGATCGGGCTCGCAGGTCTGTTACTCCTCTTTTCTTCTTCCACCAATCTTTTGCCTTGAACTGTTCTTTCATATTCTCACATTCTTGCCTCCCCCCCCACACACACCTTCACCCACCTCTTCTCTCACTATAACTCTTTTTCCCCATACTGTACCCAGGCTTGGATAATAGGCCTCGAGTCCTAGTTGTTGATGCCAACAAATGCCTCATTGTTGCTGGGGAGGAATGACCCCATAGCTCGAGCTATCTGTTTCACTTTGATACAGAGGTTGGTGAGGAACAGGAACGGATGGAGGGTTGAAAGAGTTGTTAGGATCAAGGTGAGAAGGGACAGATAAAGGAAAGGTGATAAGGAACAACATATGAAGGTTAGAAAGGTGTGCACAAAGCGCTGGGTGAGCTGTAGAAGAGGAAGATGAAGAAAAGCAGGGGCCAGTCTCAGGCCTACCAGTGCTGTTGCCACTGGTAACCTGATTTATCTGATGTCCTCTTGGCTGCTTTTTCCACCCAGGTCCTGGATTGCAAAGAACACAAAAAGAACATTGCTCTTTCTCCCCTCTCTTCCCTTTTACTACTTTCTTTTTTTAAAGCGTAAACACACATTTGTCTTGCTGGTTTCGTCGTCGCTCAATGCTCAAAAGGAGCTGAAACAGAAAACAGCTAAATCAGCCCAAAGAAGGGCACTAACAACATTCTCTCTGGGGCTCTCCCTCCCATTTCTGAGGCCTCCTCTGGGTCTGAAGTGAGCAAGTGGAGTGCAAATCCAATGATTGAAGTCCTTTAAGTGCCCTTGGAAGTCACTGAGGCATTAGCAATAAAAAACGCTGGGCCCACGGCTTTTCCCTGAAAAGCTCAGAGTGCGCAAATGAGGGGGATGGCGCCCTTCTCTACATGTCCTCTGTCTTTATCGCCTTCAGTCTTCTTATGCAACAAGACTTGGCTTTTGTGCAGCAGCAGCAGGACAGGACCAATAGATTGTGTTCTTGGTCTTGTGGACTCATTCTTCTCGTCTTCTCTCTGAGGCAATGAGAGAGAGATGTGTTCTTTTTCTCCTAAGAGCTTAGCAAGTGCCACATGCAGCGTAGAAACATATTTGGACAGTTTGGACACAATGCATACAATCACAGACTCAGTGGCTCGATGCTGTACCTCAGCGAGCATGAAACTGGCTACAGTGTAACTGTGGAATTTACTATACTGTAAGACAACCTAATCAGCTACGAGGCAGCGCACTGCAAAGACCCAACGAATGTACTAGAAATCACTGAGTCAAAATTGACCCAGTTTGGGTCAATATAAACACTAATGCAATTCTGGGTTAACTTTACCCAGCCCCCATGGGTTGTTTGGACACAGTGTTGCTGTTATTTTTATTTCACTATTGGGTTATTTACCCAAGGGTGGGTAAAAATGTGTTCAGACTCAAAGTTAAATCCCTGGTTCTTGGTAATAATAAACTTTAAATTGTTAATACATTATTTATTCAATGTAATACATGAATGCCAACTAAAACTTTAAAGTTAAATACTCTGAAATGAGTTAAATACATGAAATAATATTCCATTTTTACAAATGTTGTGTCTCACTGTGGTCGTTTTGCATCTCTTTTTGGTCGTTCTGCGCCTATTTTTAGTTATTTTGTGTTTCTTTGTGGTCGTTTGATTGACTTTCCAACAAGAAATGTTATTAGTCACTTTATGCAGCGGTACCAGGTACAGTGGTCCAGGGGCCCCTGGGCCTATGACCTAACCTATCACTTTCTGACTCTGGTAGGGGCGTGGGGGCACCAGGGGCCACCCCTCTGGCCTTGTCCCTATATTCACCCAAAGTAAAATATGGTTATTGATCTAGCATTTGACACAATGAGATCAATTTTTACTCTAAACTGTCACAAATGTATTGTTAGTTGTACAAAACGATGCACACATGACACCCAAAAAGGCATAGGATACGCATATTATTAAGAATCAGTAACAAATAGTGATATGTAAGTTTAAAAAGAGCTAGAGTAGATTATAACAGTTCACAACCATACCATATTTTAGTTTGGGTAAATAACCCAACAGTAATATAAAAAATAACACTAACACTGGGTCAAAACAACCCATTGTCTTGGGTTTGATTGGTGACCCAATGGTTCTCCACCGATGGATACTGGGTAAAGTTAATCCACTATTACATCAGTACAGAACAATGTTGACTTCTTGAAGCCTCGGTATGCTTTTGTGCTTTTAACGTTTACATTTTTTTATTAACCACCTGACAGAGTATGTGGAGGTTAAAACATGTAACTCAAATAATCTAAATGGTTCACCTGCTGCTGATAATCAGACATTTTGTACTTTAAATGGAACTACTACTAAATGGAACTTGTGGTGAGATTGAAACTGCAGTTTCCAAGATCAAGACTGGACTTAGTTCCTCAGTTTATACTTCAAGCTTGAATTACTTCCTGTAAATAGAGTAAACTGAGAGATGGCCATACTCAACACAGTACGAATTTCAGTTAAACTTTATGTGTTTTAGCCACACAATTTAACCTGATTAAACAGCGGCGTAATGTTGCCTTGTGCAGCACTGCAGCTCTACTAGACAAATAAAAGACTTGATTTATATGTGTCAAAGATTGACTGAAACATTGATGTTTTCATGGAAGTCAGATTTAGGTATGAACAATCGCTTAATGTGTAGCTCATGATGTGACAGAAGATGAGAAAAAATCCCTGAAAATTATGGCTCAAAGGATGGGAACACAGAAAAAAGTGAAAGTAATTACATTTAACCCTTGTGTTTTGTTGCCAGTGGCTTTCCTTCCGCATTGACGGGGATCCCACCGACCCCACTGCTGTATGTGTGAAAAAAATAATTGCAAACTCAACCAATTTTTCCTTTAAATAAAACTTTTCTTTACTTCTGACCTTATTAAAACCTAACATGCAGAACAGCACTGCAGTGGTAATTTTCTTTGCCACAAACTGGGTTTTTGCATTTGATAAAGGTGGCAACCTTTTGTTCTTGTTTGCTGTTGTACTGTTCACACCAATCACAGATATGGAAACTATGAAATCTATTAAATTTAACCCTGTTTTATAGCTATGGTTTCTGAGCTCCCAAACCGATGTACAGTAATTCATCATTTCCTGTAGTGTACTTCTGAAACATGTTGTCAATACAAAATCATATTTGCTCAGTATGGGCCTTGTAAGGTGGTCATTCCAAAAGAATAGTCATTCTCCCTTAATAACACTTACTATATATGGTGTATTCGTATGTAACAAAACACAAAACTACAAGTGTTAATAGTTTCCAAATGAATCTAAGTTAAGTCTTTCTAACTCAGAATATGTTCCCCATTCTAAAGTGAGCTCATAACTAATTCACTAGTAGTTTGACACTTATTAACCCACACATGTTCCCTATTCTAAAGTTGCCTCCTCTTCACACTTAGTAAATGCATTATTGTCTACTTGCACAATGTAGTGTGACGTATATCCGTTTTACAAACTGCACATGACGGTCGTTACCATCGCCTCCAACCTTAGTGATCACCTTACAGTGCTTTTTCATCTTTAAGTTAGTAACTTCACTTTTCACTGTTAGCTTTGTACATATTGTTAATATTATTGACCATTGATAGTTCCAGTTTTTGTAAATAGTGTTTTTTTTAATCATTTTGATAATCACCACAGTGTCTTGGATAAAAGTCATGGAGTATCAAGGTGATAAAACAATATCAAATATGTTTCATGAGCTTTTAAAGACTGTTTGGGATCTCCAAACAGAACATTAGGGATAAACTTTCTTATATTCATATGTAATGGGAGACTGACAAAAAAAACCTCAGAAATATGAACCTTTTGCCAGTTTTCTTTCAACAGCAGTGTTCTCATCTTTTGAATTAGCATTATATTACTGCCCTCTACTGCCCAAAGGCCAACATTGCAATCACCAAGTGTAATCACTGTTCTTGCAAAGGACAACGCAGATTCAAACACAAGCTAGTGGTTTCCTGCATGTTCCACAAAGTACAGCACATTTATAAAGAGGGTGGCACTTTAAACAAAAACCCAACAGTGTCACTGTCATGTCAAGAAACATGTATTTCAAGCTTTTAGACTCAAATAACAAAGATCACAATGTGTTAAATATATGATTTAGACAACAACAAAAAAAACCAAAACAATGCAAAACCATTGAGGGTTACCACATATACATTTACCTTCTATAGATCTACACATGGATTCTGTTATCATGTAGGCTGTGTGTCAGGCCTGTGTACATGGTTCTACACGTTTTCTTCTGCTATCTGATCTTACAAAAACATTTCAGAGGCTGACAACAGAAATATGGAATAGGTTTAAAGGTATTTATGGAAAGTCAGAACCAGTGAGCTCAGAAATCACCAATAAGAAGAAGTGACGACCAAACAATGTAGCAAGCTCCAACTGTGTGTGTGTGTTTTGTCTTCTATGGGAAAGGGTTGTCAGGTGTGTAGTTGAAACTTGCATCCAAGAACATGGCCAGGGTGCCCAGGGTGGTGATGATGACAAACAGCCACAAGAAGAGACGGTCCACCACCAGGGCGATGAACTGCCAGTCTCCTGTCATCTGGAGGGAACACACACAAACACACACACACACACACACACACACACACACACACACAAACAAAACACTTACTGTAAGCACTGTGTCAGCAATGTTATGTATGTATGCAATGACACTTGAACATCGTCTGGGTACGTTTGGAACACTCTGTGCTCAGGAACTGCAGACAGACTGAATAACGAGCTGCCCGACAGTGTGTGTCGTGTTGTGCACATTTCCCACCGTGTCGTCCGTGTCCTGCTTCTTCAGCTGCTCGGCCATGTATGTCACGGCAGCGATGGCTGACTTCAGGTTGGGAGGGAGAATCAGACAGTAGCTGTCAGTGTCCGGGAGCCGCTGGAGCTGCACTGTGCTCTCACACCTTCAACACAGAGAGGGCAGAGAGAAAAGGGGGGAGAGGGATCAGTTCAACAAAGAAGTGGGAAAGTAGAATGCAAAGTTAAAAAAAAAGGCGTTGAAACACTGACATTGGCTGCAACAAGGAATTTAGTCTAGTTCTGAGTCTTTAAAACTTCTATCAAACATACATTCTAAGCTTAAGTACAACAAATAATGTTTGTGAAGGTTGTTGCAACATGTTTGTCAAAAAGCTTATTAGCATGTTGTCATCAACACGATACGTAAAGATATTTTACGCACCTGTGCTATGTGCTGGTGCTTTTCACTGTAAAAAATGTCTGTCTTTACAATACTTTCGAATGTTATAGTCCTATCTTGTTTTTACAAAGGTTTGCTTTAAAGGAATAGTTCGATATTTTGGGGAATGTGCTTATTTGCTTTCTAGCGAATAAGAACAATAATAATAATAATAACTAGTGATCTTTAGATGTGCTGGTAGGTGGATTTTGTTACCTTTGGACAGAGCCAGGCTAGCTGTTTCCCCCTTTAGAGTGGTATCAATATTATCAAGAAGTTAACTATCTCTCTTTGGCTGAAGACAAGATTTTAACATTTAGTTTATTATTGACTTTTTATTTCTATTCTTGTAATTTGCATGAAGACTTGTAATGTACTTTAATTGCCTCCCTTTATTTTATTGTTTTTCTTTTTTTATTACTTATTCTATTCTATTTTAGTATGTATATGTATTCTATTTTATTATATGTGAATATACTCCGTACTTTATGTATACTATGTATATTATTTTACCATGCATACTAACAGAAAAAAAAACTTCTACTATCATTTTAGTCAATTTATTATTTGATAAGATAAGAAAATATATGATAGCACCTTTGCTATGCACTACGCACACATAGTAAAATAAAATAAAATAAAAATAAAAATAAAACCAAAATATTTACATGATGGTGCAACACATGAATGAAAGTGCAGGGTACCAGCTGCAGTTTATTTTTATTTTAGTGTTATTATTTTAGTTTTCATCTTCATTATATGCAGTTTATGTTTTAAGAAATCCAAACCCAAAGTATAATTACAGTGAACACATGGGCATGGAGATATCTCTCTGTTGAGTCTCATGCTAACAGTTGGAAGAAGTTAAAAAATGCAGCAAAACCCTTCACAAATGTTCCCTGAGCTCAGATTTATGTTGTGTATGTCATGAGTCACTTGCACCGCATTGTTCACCTCTGCTGGAACAAACCATCACTGACATCAGCTGCCCACTGTAGGACATACAGTGTTGTGTACATGTACATGTCAATACAGTATGTGTCCTTGTGTACCCTCTGAACACTGAGTGACAGCAGCAGCACACACCTGACACAGGGGTGACATTGACAACAACACTGGGCCAACATTTATGTGATGCCATGACCTCTGACCCCTTCATTCTTCCCCTCACACATCTGTTCCATAAACCAAAACATAGAGCAGAGAGAGAAAGAGTCTTATTGACAGCGTTCTTATAGCGCCTTAATGCTTTTGTGAGTAACTCTTTAACTGCTCAACCATAAATAAATCATTTTGAAATTATATCTGAGGAATTTCAACAATCTCTAAGTTGTTTTATCTTTGAAATCAGAGGGAAAGAAATCTTGGGACAAACTATAATATCAGAACTACAATAATTCTAATAATAATGATATAGGATACATTTACGTACCCTATGTCAGCCTATGTTAACCAACCAGATGGCCAGGTGGAAATTTAGGGTAACACAGAATATATGTGTAGCCTATGTATAAGTAGATTGTGTCAAGTTCAAGTTCAAACTCTTATTATTTACACTCAAATTTTATTCAAGTTTGAGTTGGAAAAATTTTAATGTCAGCATTCAAGGGCTACACCACCACTGTATATCATGACTTTTATTAAATCATTTGAGAGGGAGTCAGCAGGTGTTGGTTGCATGTTGGTTTCCTTTTCCACAATACCTTAAAACATGTCATTAACAGAATCAGACAAACTGTTTACAAGAATTTACAGAAAAAACCCACTTTGTTCAGTTAACTTGCATTTGGCAAAAGCCTAAAAGTTCCGGAATATTTGACCCAACAATATACACTGTACTTATATAGCAGGTCAGGTCACAGACACTCGTGGCTGACCACAGTTACACAGGTTGAAGCAAACACTTAAATAGGTGTTAACTATTAGCTACAGATTCCACTTCCTCCTGCTGCCCTGTGCTTCCCATCACCCCATTCACCCTTCACCTCTTGTAAAACCTGGATGTATTTTGTTTATCCTCAGTGTCAGGTGAAAACCATATCTCAAAATTTTATAATGGTCATTTTTCATGTTTTATGTTTGTGTATTTAAAAATCTGATTCTTCATTGGCAAAGTCTGTGGACATCCAACAGCCCCTTACTGGATGACTCGCACAGTCACAAGCCTGTTTTTTTAGAGGAAGCAGGTGAATGGTCAAGGGGGAGGTTACCAAAACTGCTCTGTTTCGAGTTTGAGTTGGAAAAAATCTAATATCAGCACTTATGGGCTACACCACCACTGTATATCATGACTTTTACTAAATCATTTGAGAGGGAGTCAGCAGGTGTTGGTTGCATGTTGGTTTCCTTTTCCAGAAAATACCTTTAACATAATCAGACAAACTGTTTTACAAGAATGTGCAGAATACGTAGTTGTAGCATCCAGTAAACAAAGAAGATAAGCTAACATGTTGCATAAGGAATAGAACAATCTGGTATATATATATCCAAGATGTAGCTTGTGCTTTCCTTTTAATGTGTTAATTTTGTTTGATGTTTAACTCTGCTGTATAAGATGTAATGCTTTGTATGTTTGTGTTCCTGTCTAATACTGTATTCTGCATTTGTAACATTGTCATCTTCGCTTTTTTCAGAAATTTCAACTCACATTCTGATTGCTTATTCACTTACTTACTGCCTGTTACGTTACGCTACTTTGCAAGCTTACGCAGCTTTCTGGTTTGGACTGCACAGTGATGCTATGCTATTTTGCGGCCTGGTTCATCTGGGATGCTCATCGGTGCCACTATTTTCAAAATGTAATGGTAGTTTTGGTTTGCTTGATAGTCTCTTAGTAATTATTGCTTATTTCTTTATTGATTTATTTTCTTCTTTATATTTTAACTTGTTTGTTTTTATTTTTGTCTTGTTTGTGCATTTTTGTCCTCATTAGGGCCCAAGCAGCAACCGGTATGAAGTCACTTTTGTATTTGTAAGGATTATTATTATTATTAATAAAAGTTAATCGCAGTTTTAAGGGGCTAAAGGTGCTGAAAAACTCGTGAAACTTTGCACACTTGCCAGAAGTGGTGAACATTTACATCTAATATGGGTCTTAGGCATGGGTGTGGCAAAATGGCTCCATTTGCCCCAGAGTTCACACGTTTAATAAGAGTCTCACCCTGAAGACATCTACATGCCAATATTCAGTCACAGTCATAGCGCCACCTACTGGCAACCGGAAGTTACCCTTCTAAGAAGTAGCCCTTGTGGTACGTTTCACCTAGATGTACGAAATTTGGGTGGTGGATGTATCACCCCAAGACATACAAAAAAGCCTCTTGAAACCATACCCTAGACCCAACAGGAAGTCAGCCATTTTGAATTTACTGGGCAATTTTATAGGCATTTTTTGCCATTTACAGGCTCTGTACTTTAACAAACTCCTCCTAGAGAATTAATCCGATCGACTTTAAATTTGGGCAGGACAATATAAAGACTTTTGTGATAAAAAGTTGTTCAAAGTTTGAGTTTTCGTTGAAGGGCCTGTCCGTAGTGTGGCGTTGAATTTCCATGTTTCGCAATGAAACAGGAAGTTCGCATTATTAGCCATGAAATAGGAAGTTGCGACTTCAGTGTAAATTGTCCAATCTTCCCCAAATTTCACATGTTTGATAAGAGTCCCGGGCTGAGGACATCTACATGCCAATTAGGGGTTGTAGTCATTGCACCACCTACTGGCAACAGGGAGTAAGCCTTGCGTAACAATCATCTTTTGATTTACATGAAAATTTCTGGGTGTGGTGTACACTTCATAAACTGTAACATGATGTATGATTAGTGGGTGTTCTCTAACGCCACAGAACAAACACAGGAACTGACATCTAAGTCCTTTGTGCAGCGTCCCGAACACATGAAAAGTCAAAGCCTTGTTGACTGACCTCCGTCAGCAACGTGCAGTCAGGTGCGAGGGCCCGTTCATTGCTGCTTGCAGCTTTAATTTGTAAATGAATATTCTTTGCTTTCTTGTAGTTGTGTTTATTCATTTGTACATCAGTGTGTTAAATTGTTTTCCATTCATTTACTCATGTGTTAAACTATACAGGATGCTATGAAGGATACTAACTAGCTACACTGGCTTTGGTTTCATTCTTTACCATTGTTGTCACACGATCACTAAGACATGACTAAAGAGCTCTACATCAATATGTGTCACCTCCTGAAAGTGTCGACACCACAGTGCACCTGTCAGATTGGCACTTAAGTACATGTCTACAGTACATGCAGTCCATGTATGTAGGGAATACATTGCGTATGATGTTAATAATGTGCAGATCCTTTGGCACCAGAGAGGGGAAGGTGTCAGTGAAGGAGCAGGACAAGTTATAAGAGTCACAGAGAGGCAGCGTGACAACAGATGGACTGCTGCACAATAAAAATGACCAAGAGTAGGAAGGGTGTTGTGTGTGTGTGTGTGTGTGCGGCCACAGCACAGTGCAGAGCTATGCAGTGCTCTACATGCTGCATGCCATTCACATTCCACAGCTTGTATTCATTACTGCAGATACATGGAGCCCTTCTCACTATGACACACACACGCACACAAGTGCACACACACACAGACACCCTTACACAAGCACATGTGTGTGTACATATATATATATATATATATATATATATATATATATATATATATATATAGTGTATATATGGTGTACATTGCGTATGATGTTAATAATGTGCAGAACCTCTGGCACCAGAGAGGGGAAGGTATCAGTGAAGGAGCAGGACAAGTTATATATATATATATATATGTATATATATATATGTATACATATACATGTGATTCATAATTAATTGTATACTCACTCAAACAAACCCCCATTGGTGATGTACAGCAGAAAAAAATACTTTATTAAATGTATTAAATACACTCGAATGGAGATGCACATGCAAGCAGCTCACATCATCAAACATGCAAACAACTCTCATAAATGTGTTGTAAAGGACAGCACCTGGTTTCTAACTAGCCCTCTGACAGAATAACAAGATCAAGAGAGATGGATGACGGCAAAGATATCTACATGACACAGACTGGGAGATGGCGCCTGATAGCGCAACCACCATCTCTTCCACATCAAAAACAACAAAATCCTTCCCCGATCACTCAGCACAGGTCTTCCCTTCCACTCATCTACCCCTATCAATTCTTCACCCTCCCTGCACCTCCTTTCTGTTGGATTACCCCCTAATGCCCAACCTAAACAGAGGCTTAGTGGCTGGCGACTGTGGACGGGGGTGTGGGGCTTAGCTGGGGCTGAATCTGATGCCTTTGGAACGGGATGAGAGATGCTGTTTATGATGCCAGGGCTGGGTGGCAAGGCTGATTAGTCAGAGTGAAGCCAGCACGGTTGAAGGGACAGTACAGTTTGAAACAACATTTTAGATGAAAAAAATGTATATTTTAATAATCTTTTTCATGGATTGATGTACAGTATAGTAACTCATCCTATGCTCAGCTCATTAAAGCTTTATGATTTGTTGATCTAAACACCCAGCAATTGGTACACAGTACACACAAGAGCTAATAGCACCAAAGATGGATTCTTTTTTGCTAAAAAAAAATAGGGATAGCAATGTTCCCCATAAGCTGTATCCTACTGACTATGGTGATGCGCTTAAATGGACTATACATGTATAGCGCCTTTCTAGTCTTTTCGACTACTCAAAGCGCTTCCTACCCTTACTTCTTGTCTAGCGCCACTATAAAGTTGGAATTGTTGGTTTTTAGTGAAATGTCTCAACTATTATTGGCTGGATTGCTATTTTGTTACTATACTTTGGTTTATGAATAAATAACTGCAAAACTAGCCTCAGCTGTACTTGTGTTTTGTGCAAATTAACAAAAGTTAGCATGCTAACACACTAAACTAAGATGGTGAACATGGTATACCTGCTAAACATCACCATGTCAATATTGCCATTGTGAGCATGTTAGTATGCTGACATTAGCATTTAGTTACATTACAGCCTCACAGAGTTGCTAGCATGTCTGTAGACTAATTGTTTACTGCTTGAGCAAGAATGCTTCATTTACAACAAATTGACTGAAGATAAACGAAATACATCAAATAATTGTTCCAATAATAAGTGATTGAATATCATAGAAGCAAGCTTGTGAGACAAACCAATTTCAGTCTTTGCTGAAGAAAGCAGTGACAGATGATTAATTTGTGTTTCTAACTTAAACCATGAGAGGCAATATACCTGTGACCAACACTAAAATTCAAATGAACAAAACATAAAAAAAAGAAGAAATAATTTAACAAGACCAAGAATCAGAGCCATATAGTAGCAGCTGTGAGGCTATACTGACAGACAGCTGTACTTTGAGCTAAATGCTAATGTCAGCATGCTAACATGCGCACAATGCTAACATGCTGATGTTTAGCAGGTAATGTTTACCATGTTCACCATCTATGTTTAGCATGTTAGTATGCTAACATTTGCCAATTAGCACTAAACACAAAGTATCCTACAGCTGAGGCTTGAACCAAATGTTGACCTGGTGGTGCAGGAAGAAAATTCAGAGAATCACCAAAGTCACTAGCATTCATCCTGTGGGCACCATGACATATGAATGTACATCATTTCAATTGCAATCCATCAAATAGATGTTGAGATATCTCAGTCTGGACCAAAGCAGTAGACTGACTGACGATGGCTTGACATTGTTATAGAGCCACGCTGCTAGCATGGACAAAAAGCTACGTGCATACAGTTTTGTTTTTATTACAAAAACCCCACATAAGGTTATCCTTACAAATATTGTGCATTGAATAAGTGCACCTCAAACATCCTATATACCTTGGACCAACCCTCAGAAATTAGGGTACAATAAATAATAACATAAATAATTTAAAATGACACTGAGTTTAGGCTTCATTCGTGACTGTTATCAGAATGCGAACAACAGTCTACTCCATTTGCTGTTATTGAGCTGAATCATTAATCCTTCTTTTTTGTTCGTCAGAGTACCTTTCATGTGGCTGTATTAAATATGGTATCAAATATGTGAGGCTGAAGGAAGTGCACATACTGTTACTGTCTTGACAGATTCTCTGAGCTGCTGTGGTGATGGCTGTAAGTCTGCCAAGTCTAGCACGCTGTGTACTTTACTGTAATAGCTAGTTTGGCATCACATCCAACATTCACACTTTGGCACACTCTACAAAGAAGATTCATGCCTGCACTGGCTTTTATTAACATTAATAGAAATAGCTTTCTGCTAGTGTAACACATCTTAGCCTAGAAAGAGTCTGAATCAGGATGAATGACTTTCATGGGTATTACTTCAGGTCTATGGTGTATAACAGTCTTGACAGGTAAGAATATAGGCACCATAACTTTTTGCCAGTTTATCTCTCTCAATAACTCAAACCAAGAGCATATATATATATATATATATATATATATATATATATATATATATATATATATATATATATATATATATATATATATGATCAAGCTTCAACAAAAATTTCTTAGATTTGTTAGATTTGTATCTTTTCTGTTGTTGTAGGAAATAATGTTAACTATTTCCATAAATTGCACTACTTTATATTCATTGCACTACTGTTCTGCCCAGTCCAATTCATTATTGTATATGTCCATCAGTGTACTTCTGTTTATAGTAATGCCATCTGTATATAATGTCCATAGTACCACTTGTTAAATATTTTCATAATACTGCTCTATCCTGCATTTATGCACACACTTTATGTCCTGCACTTGCTTATTGCACTTCTGGTTAGACCTAAACTGCATTTCGTTGCCTTGTACTTGTACATGTGTGATGACAATAAAGTTGAATCTAATCTAATCTAATCTAAATCTAGCCTGTCGCTGGATATTCATACTGTTAGCAGTTGGCATAAACGAAAGAGAAAAATCTCTTTGCCAACATTAAATTGACTAATTCTCAGTATTTTGTGGTTTATTAAGCAGATTTTATTTTCTTTGCACTAAAGAAATGATAAACAAGTGTGACAAATTTATTACAATGCTCATAACAAGACAGATGAAAATGCACATTTTTAATACATCTTTGTCTGCGTATCAACTTTGTGCATCCTGTAGCCTTTCTGTTAGTGTGATGGCCTTTAATCAGACTTGGTGTTGGAAGTCTTATAGGTTTGACTAGGTCATATTTATGGAAAAGTGACCTGGACGCTTCAGATATGCTGATCTGCTTCTCTTGAAAGAACTAAAAGTCAGCAGTGTAATTACGTAATAGTAATCAGTATACAGACAAACATATAGGAGATTGGTGTTAAAACTATTGAAGAATCTACACTATATCGATGATTATTGCTTTAGATTACGGCCTGCAACATACCAGCATACCCGGTAGTTAAAAATACTTAAAAAATAAGTTATCTTTAAATTCCTCCCAAAAGCCAGATTGTTGTTCAGTAGGTCATACTGTGTACCATAATATTAGAATAGGTACCTGTTAGTAAAAAACAAACTTATAGTATAAATTATTTTTAAGTTCCCAGATTGTTACCCCCTAATCCCCTAACTTCACGTCTTGTTCCCTTGTACCTAAATGTATCAGTGCATACTGTACTGATACACTGTTATTAAACTGTAAATTGGGAAGAATTACACTGTACGTTGCAGGCCATAATCTAAAGTGTTACCGTAATTTTTGAAATACCAAAATCAGTTCAAAATCACAAACTGCCAGTTCACTGCTTTTACAATGTCATTTTTCATTTCGATCAATTGAGGCAGTATGAATTGTTACGCTGATGGAGTCATGCCTCTGGTAGATTCCTTGTTAGTAAATGTGGCCTTACCTGCCTCTCCAGGGTATGACGAGATCAGGGTTGATCTTGCGAAAGAAGTACTCTCCTCCAGGCTGCCTGCCATTGAAGCTTCGGGAGGGCGTGTCATCACTAGACCCCTCCTTTAACAGAGGCTCCTCTGGGTTTGGCCTCGTCATGCCGATGTACTTGGGCAAGAAGTGAATGAATACCTGTAAATATGAGGTGAAGAAATCAGTGAAATCAGGGTTCTCGAAGGTATTGGAAGAGCCTAGATGGATGCTCAGTGAATTTGGATAAATGTTAAACCTGGCCTCACCTTTCGAACCCAGTTTGGCATGATGTGTGTGCTTGGCGTTCTGTGGTGCAGATTGAGGACAACCACACTTAGGATGACAGAGAACGTGACCAGGATCATGGTGAACATGACGTAGTTGACAATAATTGGGATGCCGAGAGAAGTCTCAGGGACCTTGTCAGCCAGCAAAAGCATGAAGACAGTCAGAGCGATGAGGACAGAAATGGAGAGAGTCATCTTCTCTCCTGCAGATAACAGGGACAGTTTGGAGAATTAATTATGACAGAGAAGCAACAAATATTACTCTGCTGACTTTCATGTTGACAAGGGCAAACTTTAAGACATGATTACCTTTGACTGCAATATTTGTTGTGGATAAACATGCAACCGATGAATTGGCTTTATCTTTTAAAATGTTGGACAGCGGCATGTCTGCAAGTGCAGAGCTTACTGGTCCGTTGTAGGTAAAGAAGACAGTTGCCTGATTTAGCACTGTCTCACGGATTTACGTAAATTGAGTTTGTGCTCCAAAAATTCAGCATGCTCAGACTGTAACTGCAATCAATCCTGCTGCTTTCTGTTGAATCTATATTTTCCGCTATGTCAATGAAAAATCACTCACTATAATATATCGTAAATTCCTTCAAAGGTTTCCCTGCCTCATGAAGTTGTCTGTATTAGAAACATACTTCTTGTCATGACATTAGACATTGTATCAAAGTCTCCCTTCCTATTCCTATATCACGTCTTGGCAGTGATGTGTAGTCACACAATGTCACAACATGTCAGATGTGCTGACCTGCTCCAGGAGGCAGGTAGAAGACAAATATAGCCAACACGCTGGTGAGGATGCAGGGCACGATGATGTTGATGATGTAGAAAAGAGGCTTCCTTTGTATGATGAGGTAGAAGGTGATGTCCTCATACAGGTCCTCCTTTACGTTCTTTCTTGAGGGTTTGTGACAGATGGCCCATTCTCCGTTTTCTGTGGAGAAAGAGACGTGCAAGGCAGAAGATATTGAGAAATTGGTGATGTCTACTCCTTCAGTAATATAGTCCAATTTCAAATGATCAGCAAGCAGGTTCGCTGTTTAGATAAATCTCCTTGAATAAAATGCAGAATAGAGATTTTCTTTGTTTGACATCGCTTTTTGCCCTGGAGCATTTGTGAGTGTTTTGAAAAATGTAACATATATATAATATGCTTATTATTCTTATACATCTTGTACATTAATATGGTAAAATTAATTAAAAACACCAGGTGGCTAAAGTTTGGCTAAAGAAGAAGATTTAAAAAGCCATAGGTTCTGAATGAGGTACCAACCAGTGAAAGCGTTCTCATCTATAACAATCTCGTGAATCTCTTTGCCCTCATCATCCAGAAAGTACTGCAGGTCCACCTCAGAGGCGTCATAGGTGTACGAGCGGAAAACCATGCTGCAGTTCTGCCAGTCAAATGGGAAGTACGACACCTGTAAGAGTGGAAATTAAAGAACTGCTACATCACTTTTCAAAGGGAAAGGGAATATTCACAAATATGAAATTCTGGATGAAGATCCACGAAAAAAGAAAGTAAAACACTAGGGTATTGCATGTTTAATATTAGTACAATCAAGCCATACATTGTCCTTCCTATCTTTACACACAACACAGTTGATCCAAATGGCTTTTTAGCACACATAGAGAAAAAACAGAGCAAAAGAAAGGAGACAAACACAAGAGAATAAACACCACATAGAGACACATCAGTTATTAAGGGATTTACATTTTTAGTTGTCAGTGTGCCAGTGGTATGTGATCCTAAAGGACAGTACCTCTATAGAGCAGGAGCTGCGGTAGATGGCTGGGGGAAGCCAGTTGACTGTCCCATCACTGTAAACCAAGACGTTGACGTACAGAGCCACGTCAAACTGACCGTCATTACTGTATGGAGGAAATAGAAAGACAAATGTGATGTTCATATTTCAGACATTTTAGTATACCACAACATTTCACATGTCCTTCTACATCCTGTACCCTGTAAATACGAGACGACGGCTGGTTCAGGAAGAGTGACGTTCTCTCCTTAGTATGCAGATTATATGTAAATCATGCCCTCTTTGCCCCCTCCCCTCAGACCCTCCACACCAAAGCGGTGACAGAAAGTTGAAACATAATAATAATAAAATTATTTTTAATGTCTGTGTATTATTTTTCTGTGAAACTTTTTTCAGTGCCAACACAACTTTTTCCAGTACAAATGTTTCAATGCAAATGTTTCCTTGTTCAGTTCCGGGTTTTGTTTTCGATGCCAAATTTTAAAGTCACTGTCCTGGCTCCATATGCTAGAGGCTCAGTGAGGCTGTACTAGGTACAGTGGCGCTTTGAGCTAAATGCTAATGTCAACTTGCTAACATGCTCACATTGACAATGCTAACATGCTCATATTTAGTAGATGTACCATGTTCACCATCTTAGTTTATTTTTTTTTAGCATGCTAACATTTGCTAATTAGCACTAAACACAATGTACAGCTGAGGCTGACGGGAATGTTATTAGGTTTGCGGGTACTTGGTCATAAACCAAAGTATTGGACAAAATTAAAATTTTGACCTGATGATTATATTTCATCCTGAGGGGGACAAGAATGTCTGAACCAATTGCATGGCATTCTGCCAACAGCTGTTGAGGTATTTCAGTCTTGAATTATGTCACTTGACTAACATCGCCATCCCTAGAGCCACTCCCCATTCATGTGTTTTTGCATTGTTTTAGCATACTTTTTAAAATTTTAAAGTGAAACATGTTTTGTTGCGTTTCATAGGATCTATCAGCTTTGCCTTTGGAGCAAATCCTCTGTTAGTTAGATGATACGGATGACTGTGTGACTGCAGATAGGACACTCACTTGTTTATGAGGTAGATGTCAGGACGCCACACCTTGTTGGGAGGAATCCTCAAAACATTAATGTCGTCATATTCCTCCGGGTTCCATGACAACCTGTAGTCCGTCCATGCCTGGGAAGGAAGGCAGCAAGGAACGGAGGAAGAGCAAGTAAAAAGAAAGTGAATAACAAGCATAGCGGAGCAGACATTACCACGGTGCCCTGATGTCTCTGTCATTTACATCCTAGTTTCTCCGGTCTTTGATAAGTAATTTAAATACCACTGATCTAGACACACACTCACACACCACTGTCACAACCACTCAATTCTAATTAGCGACGGCGAGGGACAGAAATGAAAGAGTGAGTAAGGGAATAAGAGAGATAAAGCAAGAAATTATTTGCGCTTATAAAAAGTGACAAGTCCATTTGAGGGCCGAGCGACAGAGCAGCAGCGAGAGAGGAGATAGGAGTCGGAGCGGCAGAGCGAGGCTCAGTGATGAAGATGAATGTTTTCATGCTCATACCAGATTCATGAACACGTTGGTTGTCATCTCTTCATTCTTCTCGTTCTGTAGCAGGATAGAGGGACACAGAGACAGAGAAAGAGAGAGGAGACATGCATTAGTGACTCCACCATATCTTGTTGTGTATGACAGTGCTGTTACTTTCAATCCTGCTGTATGGAAACTAATTGGGTATGGATGAATGGATGACAGTGTAGCACCCAGCAGTGATCTGGCCAATGGTGTGTGTGTGTGTGTATATTCATATATAAAGGACTCAAATAATTCACAAGGTTGTATTTGCATGTATGTGCATGTCACCTCTATGTTGCATGTGTGTGTTTGTATTTACCAAGCTGACAAGCTGAGAGAGGGTCATCCCCACTCGAACCATCACCTTCTCCTCCCAGTAATGAGCTGGTCTGACTTTCATGTTGTAATTGTTAAACAGCTTCTGATGGAGCCTCCGCTCTGTTTCTGAGGCTCCTGGATGAAACGATGGATGCAAAGAGACAGAAAATGATGAGGGGGAAAATGATAACTAACGAACCAAGAGCCGCTACTACCTGAAAAAAGAAATGAATAGCAGTGAATGGCGATATGGATGAAAAATGAAGAGCAACAAAGAAATAGGAAAAAAAATGATAAAAGTAAAGAAAGAAGGGGGGATATTTTTTATCCAGTGAAAGTGCTTTGACAAAATTATTACTGGCTTGAGAATAAACCTTACTGAATGTGTGAAACTGGTCTTTTCACATGTGAAATATTACATTTCACATTATGTCACATGTTAAATGCATGAAAACCAGATGGGGATTTTCCTCACATGTGAAATGTCCGAAATCCACATGAGTACATGTGGCATTAACGTCTTTGATGTAAAATATGTGAAAATCACATGTGCATTTATGATGGGAAGTTTTCACATGTGAAATGGTGTTCCACATGTTATAAACAAGCTTAATTCACATGCTTTTTTGCAAGATATCCTAATTTTGACATTTGAATTTATGTATAATGATTGAAGAAACATGAGATCAGCTACAATTGAGAAAGAACTACATGGTTTTGCACCAGTCTGCTTGTCTGAAATAATGCTTCAAATGTTTTAAGGCTGTTGATTTTATTGTTGATCCTCATTTTTCTCTTTAATTGTTTTATTGTCTTATTTTTTTTTTATTCATCACATTTTTTATGATTCTTCCCCATTTTAATCTCTATAATGTTCTCTTTGGTGTGCAGTAGTCTCATATTCATTTACTGTACATCTTTCAATTGTTTTAGTATTGCTGTACAAAAAAGTTTGACTGATTGATGAAGAATACACAAAAAGGAAGAGAATGAAAGCAAAACCAATGCAGGGCTAAAAAAGGCTGGAAAAGACAGAGAAGGACCGACAGGACATGCAAAAGCAGCAGTCAGCAGGGCAGGTGCTGTAGCAAAGGTGACTGAGCTAATGTAATTGATATGCAGCGGGGGGATGGGATCAAAGGGATGTCTGGGATACCAGCTCCATCAGGGACAAAAATAGACTCTGATTAACAAACAATGATGTGTTAATATGATTCATTATATGTTCCAGAGCAGGACAGTCTTGGTTTTTTTTTTTTTTTTTTTTTTTTTGCTTTTCGAGTGGAACAACATAAACTTCTTCAACAGGACATAGAATAAGGACTTGTTTCCATTGGGATTTCCCCCTCTGTGTCTCCTGCTTCTTCTCTCTCTGTCCCCTTGCTGTTGGACCTTCTCTTCTTGGAAATGCAGTTGTAACATTGCTCTAGCTGTGGGACTTACAGAGGGACAGGAACAATACACCACAACCCCTGTGGAGGTCACCAACAAGTGCAGGGCAGCTTTTTGCTTTCCACTCCCATTGGGGTCAGAAAGTCAAAGTCAAAACCCTTCAGCTGAGCTCAGATAAGAACTAGTCATTGCAAATCGATTCTAATTATGATTTTATCCACAAAAAAACCCAGAGGAAGTGGAATCAATACCAATTTAACTGAACTGACAGAGTGAAGTGGGATGTGAGATGCTTGTCTGTTATCTGATCATACTGTAGCTACCCTGAATGCAAAAATGCCTAAATTTGTATATGCTTGGAGGTGAAAAGGATTCTCTTCTTGGCAGCCCAACAAGAAATTGGTAGAAAAGTGTTTGGACAGACAGAGGAATGAAAACAGAAATACTGCACCACAAGTCGCCAAAAAGCACAGGGCAACAGTTTGTTTTCCAAGCACAAACATATGTGTGTGTTTTTTTCTGTCACTGTACAATTCAACATGTACGTCTTAATTTAAAAGGCACAGGAGCAAGAGAGTTTAAAAAAAATCATTGAGTTAGTGTTAGTGGGTTAGTTTGATCTCATTTATTTTGAAAAATGAATAATATCAGCCAATGTTAAACTAAGTGAAAAATCATCCACACAAATGCAACAAGCATTCCATAAAATGTCCTTACCAGTAAAAGTGAGACAGAGGCAGCTGCATATGATGATAAATGCGTTCATCCTCACATGAATGTTCATCCTCATCTTCATTTGTCCAGTCATGACAGTCATGACATCTTACACTTCTGTGTGTCAATCAAAGGCCCCACACTCCGCTACACAGGCACTTTGACCCCTCCGCAGCCTCACCTGGAATCTAGATGGAGCGTCCTGAGAAGACACACCTTTCTAGCTTAGGCATTTACATGCACAGCTTCAGTTGGATTGCAGCTATAGATGGCACCTTCAGCAGCACACACTGTTCAGCTAACGTCTCTCTCTCCTGTCCCTTCGTCTCTTTGTGGCCATGGCTCCGTGGGTGAAACCACGGGCTGATTGGGTGCGTGTGCTGGGAGTGACGAAAGGGCGGAATGTGTTTGTACTGGGAAGCCTGTGGGGCAGGCACCTGTTGGTGCTCACCAATCTGAGGTTAGCACTGTGGGGACGGTGGGTGGGAGGAAGAGGAAGTGGAGGGGGTGGGATGGGGCAAAGGAATGGCAATGAGCTACGGGTTATGACAAAGGAGATATTTTTGGGGGGAGAACAAGTGGGCGGGGTGGAGCGTGGAGTTGATTGGGGCGCTAACTTTCTCTGTGGACAAAGAATGACTGGTGGTGATTTGGGGCTGAAGTGGTTAATAGGTGGCATCTCGTGCTCATTTCACTTTTTAATGCCTTCTTCATCCTGTAATTGACCTCTCCCCCTACCCCTTCTTCTTTCCTGTTAAATCTAATCAAACAAACAAATCAAACATTCGTTAGCCTCCCTCCTTTAGCGCAGTGGCACTCATTCCCATTGTGCTGCGTGGTGTCTGGTATACAGGTTTTTTGAAAACAATGGTGAAATTCAAATTCATGTTTTATATCTCAGGGTCGAATTGGTTGTCAAATTCAATTGATTTTATTAAAAATCATCACAAAATTAATGTAATGTGACGGAATTGACACTTAAATGAGTTGTGGATTTAATAATTTCAACTATCTGATCTAACTGCACTTGTATGACTTACAGCTCATTAGTTTACAGGCAGAACTTGTCATCAATTTTGCAGTTTTAAGCTCTTTATACAGCTGTAGTCAGTTATCCTGAAAGTATCCTGGGAAAAAATACACAATGAATTAAAGCCACTGTGTGTAGAATTTTAAGATTCCCAACTTCCCAATTGGTGCCACCCATTGGTAGAATAAGACACTGTGGCAGACAGCAATACACACGCATAGAGAGGGGGCGGGATGGGGTGAAGGAATGTCCCAAGGATTCAGCCTGGGACAATGAGATGAATGGTCTGAAAGCAGCACATAGACTGGACCAACTTTGGCTGGGATTGTTTCATTTTTCTACAAACAAAAAGATTTATAATCACATAAGAATATGTGGCCTTAGGCACACAATGGCTTTAAGTAAAGGAATTTAGGAACAAATAGATTATCAGAACTGAGATGGAACCTGCAATAACCTTAGTGCAACAGAACAATGAGCCATTCTTAAAATTACAAGCAATGGCAAGAACAGAGATCAGATCCACAGCCCTGGCATTATTTTAGTGATGTTTGAGCGATTGTGACGTAAAATAAAGAGAGAGATAAAGAAATTGCAGTTAGTAGAGCAGAAAAGAAATTTTTTTCAGCAGCGCAAAGCTGACATGATGTGGCTTTATACGTCCCTAAGCCATTAAAGCTAGTGAATGCGTGGGAATTAAGATCAGTGACGCTGAAAGACTCTGCTCCACAGCATCTGTGGAGCAAAAATGAGTCCAGAATTACCAAACTTCTTGGCAGAAGCAGTGAGGTGTTGTCAGTAATGATGGAGAGGTCCTTTAGGATTCACGAGTTTGAGCAGAGAAGGAGCACCTCAGTCTGGCTGATATTGAGTTTGAGCTGAGCTTGAGGCAAGAGAAGTTAAGGATGTCGAATAAGGTATAAAAATAGAGATGGATGTTGTTGCCATAGAAATGGTGAGGTAAGTTCTGAGACGTGAAGACTGTGTTGATGATCGATGAGGTGAAGGCCTTGGAATGAACTCGGGATCCTGCTGCTTCTTGGATCCTTCGTGTTGCTTTTTATGAAGTTGATGTTGGTATTTCAGGGGTCAGAAAGTTATTTTGTCTGTTACGCAATGTATGAAAAAAATGCACTTTTTTTTCCATCACCTACTCTCTGTCTCTGCTTTCTATTACCTCCTTTCTGTTGTATCTGAGGTCATACTATCCTCTCTCCCTCACGCCGGTCAGGGTTTCCAGTGCAAAACACAAACAGGCCATAAATCAGACCCAGGTTGAGAGTTGAGAGAGGCAAAATGTATCCGACTTGCCCTCCTGCATACCGCCACTCCCAATATAAATACATCATACGTCGGAATGGTCCCTGTGTGTTTTTGTGTATCTGTCGAACAGCCCGTCTTCTCAGTCTCATGCAAGGTCAGAGTGTTAGATAATAAGCTGAGGATGGAAATGAGTGCAAGTGAAACATGTGTGGCAAGAATGCTGCAGCCAGGTCTGTAATATTGAAGCACTATCAGCACCGTCGCCACAATGAGCTGTTGAGAATGACTGCAGACTTTTCAGCCTTCAAATGCTTCAGCTCACACTGCATATATGCACGAGTGTATTTACACACATAGAAATATCAGGGAAGCCCATGCAGCAGTGTCTGGTAACCAGTGCCAGTGTGTGTGTGTGTGTGTGTGTGTGTGTGTGTGTGTAGGATTATTAAGGATTATTAATAGCAAGGTGGGCAGGTGACGGAGCGAGGGTCGCAACGGCAGCATTCTGACAACAGATGGAGCCTTTGATACCCCCCGTCAGATCTTTATTTAAAAAACCAAAACAAAATGAAAGCACAGGCTTAAAAGAGCAGGTGTGTGTCAGTGTCATGTGAGAGAATAAAAAAGGTGTTTGTGTACGTCTGTGAGAAAGCGAGACATTAAGAGGCACAGGTCTCCTACATAATGAGAATTCCACTGCGTATTGGTGCAGCTGGTGAATCGAGTTGGCATGCTGCTCCGCACTCCGACATCAGAATATCCTCCATGCAAAACCAGTGCTGAAAATACAAAGAGGATTACCACGGTTGCATAAATATACACAAGGCATGTGCCACACTCCAGCAGATTCTGACACAGGGAAATGAAAGGCACATAGCATCTGGTTTGTCTTGGTGTTTATGTGTGAACACCACATGTGAAAATCCAAGATTGGATCCACACTCTTCAGACCTAGAGTCCTACTGTAGCTAATACACTAAAAAACACACCAGTAGTTTAGATTTATGTATTTATACATGTCAGGTACACTGACAATGGCTTGGTTGGTATATTTCATGCAATTATCGATGTCCTTGAACACATAATGCAGTTTTGGCTAATTTAAATGATCTATGTCAAGAGATCTGTCCAAATATTTCTTATTGGCAAGACATTTTCATGTGATTAAAGCAAAAAAAAAAAAACTGAGGCCAAGATGTTCTTGAGCACTGCTGCTCATTCAGCTGAGAAACATCAAGATGCTCATTCATTTGCATTTCCTTACAAATTGAGGTTGAATGCAGAATTATTGACAGCTTACAGCAAACATGTCATCCTCTAAGGGTAGGTAGAATAAAGATACATGCCCTTCTGTTCAAGCTTAATGTTCAAATGTTAGTGACCTGGTTCGTCAAATTTTGTCAACTTTGGTCTGGAAGCAGCGGTGCAGCTAAGGGTCAAGAACTGGTTGAACAGGACTTATGCTTTATGGGTTCCAAGTCTGAGACTTACGAATTTAAAATCACAGTCTTTGAATTCCATATGGCCAAGAATGAAAGTGTTGTATTAGAAATTATAGTTTGACACGATAATGGAATATTGTCAAGATGTATTTCAACATTTGATACTGTCTACACTAAAGGCGAATGAATAAGATCAACATCTTGAGGTCATTTGGGGATTGCCAGTCAGAGAAAGTAAAGCAAATTGGCAGTGCATTCCAAGACACAAGATCACAGTGGAAAACATGTTAGGTGTGGTGTACAAGTTTCTTGCCTGGAGTACATACTGTATAAGAGTTTCTCAGTTGTTGGCACAATGGGCCGATGGTGAACTACATCCAGAGAATCATTTAGCCATTTAATACAGTGATTTCTTCCTCCCTATTTACTGAGGTGGTAAATCAGGATGGGTATAGCTCAAGAAAACCAAACGTCCCACAGCTTCAGGGGGATTTGAAGGGGTCAGTGGGTGTGTGGTTGAAGCTGGCATCGGCGAAGATGGCTAAGGTGCCCACAGTGGTGAAGACGACGAAGATCCAGAGGAACATGCGGTCCACCACCATGGCCACGTACTGCCAGTCCTCCTTCAGCTGGATGAGGATGGATGGATAAAAGGGAGGACAAATTAAAACAGAATGGGAGAGGAAGAAGAAGATGGGAAGTGAAAGGGGGAGGATGGGAAAAGACACAGACAGACAGAAGGGATACAAAGAAAACAGAGCAGAGTTCAGAAACCAAATAAAAGAACCAAGGAACAAAAATGGTCTTTAAAAAAGACAGGAGTGAGGAAGAAAAATATGGAAGAGCATCACAGCTAACTCCAACAGGCAAACCTACAGCTTCATAGTCCTTCTCAGCCTGCAGAGCCTCAGCGATATATGTGATGGCCTCTATGGCTGACTTGAGCTCGTCAGGTAGTGTGAGGTAGCTACTAGGGCCGTCAATGAACTTTCTCAGATCTGTACACATGCCCTCTGGCTGAAACCTACATGGAAACACACACACACACACACACATTAATGTCACAGGAAAACATCCATAATGCACAACATTTGATTACAAATAAATCTCAGGATTGATTCAGGAACAATGGAGTGAGTGCACATAGAGTGTCAACATCTAAACTGAACAAATGCGGCTTGCAGAATGTAGCAACGTGTGAGCAGATGTCGGTTCAGACTAATTAAAAGCTGTAAAATAGTAAATGAGAGAGGCCGCACGTCTCCTTTGCACTCTTCAGACGTCATTCAGAGAGGAATAAAGAGAAGGTCAGAGGAGCTCCCCGGGCTCGCTCTGCCAGTGTGGGAGTCACCGCTCTGCATCTGCTGACTGGGCTGCTCTGGCTGACAAACCCTGCTTGTGTGACTGTGTGTGTGTGTGTGTGTGTGTGTGTGTGTGTGTGTGTGTGTGTGCATGTTTCTGTGTTTACTTGTTGCTGCTATGGTGTGCCAGCAGTTGCTGGGGGAAGCTGGGAGAAGGTTGCTGTGGGTGTCTTCATAACACGCCTAACTCTGCTGTCACTCACAACTTTTCACACGAGAGGTCTAACAGTAGGTCAAATTTGTTTTCATTCTTTATTAAAATCATAACAAAGCCTTAGAATGAGTTTCACCATTTTCTCAAATGAAATTCTGTTCACAGTCAAAGTGATTGAGGAAACTTGGTTGAACCAAGCTACGAGAAACAATGCGAACTGCTGAAGCACAATCACGCACAATTATCTAGCTCAACTTTGTTAACATTAGCTGACCCTGTTTGCCAACATTAGCTTAGGCACCATAAACTACTAGTCATACCAGACCAAGTAAGGCTGCAGCAAAAGCCCTGAGTGTATTGAAATGTGCAAAACAGCATTTGAATGCTATGAATTCAACTTTTCATTTGTAAGAGGACGAACGTGTTATTTCTTCTTTCAAAAGTTCTGTAGTCTCACTTTAAAGGGGCAGTGTGTAGGATTTAGTGGCATCTGCTGGTGAAATTGCAGTTTGCAACCATTTGAATACTGCCCGCCTCACCCTCCCCTCCCAAGCGTATAGAAGAAACTACGGTCGCTGCGATGCTCGTGAAAAACGCGAACGGCCCTATCTAGAGCCAGTGTTTGGTTTGTCCGTTCGGGGCTATTGTAGAAACACGGCGGTGCAACATGGCGGCCTCCATGGAAGGTGACCACCTCCCTCTGTAGATATAAATGGCTTATTCTAAGGTTATGAAAACACAACGATTCTTATTTTCATGTGATTATACACTAATAAAAACATACTTGTGAATATTATATTCCATTTCTGGCAAAATGTTACACACTGGTCCTTGAACACACACAATGAAGAAACTCAAAGCATTACTCATTAACCTTTTCTGCTCTGAATTTCCCTGCTGCATTTCTATGCATGATCGTAGAGAGTGTCCTTGAGCACTGACACATGGATTTCCATTAGCTGCTTCCAGTAGAGCATCAGACACAGAGCTCTAAAAGTCCTATAACTTTAAGTAGTGATACAGCACGACTTTCTCTGCAGGACGTCACAGCTTAAATGCTTGGTTGACAAATGACATTTCCTGTGAAATTAAAGGAGAATTCTGGTTTATTCCGTATTTTTGTAGCTTTGGCTGTCAATTCTATCGGTTATGATAACACTGATCTGAGAACACAGCAACATCACTAAAACAAACAAAGCCTAATGTACATAGCTGATTGTATATTTTAAGCAATAAACACATACATTCAGGTATGAGACATTGCCTCTAAAGTGTGTACCTGCATATACTGTTTGTAAAGTGATGTTAAACAATATTAAACCAGAGATAATGTATTTGTTTCATTTTGAGCAGTATCAACAAAGTCTCTAAAACTTGTCATAACCTTGTCCAAACAAAGATAACACACATTATTATCCTTGCAGAACAGCTGCACTGTGCTCTTTACAAACATCTGTTTTCTTATGAAACACCTCAAATATTAAACACCTCCTTCACATTCATTTTTTAGATCCTAAGAAAAAAAAATCATCCCAGATAAAATGAGTTGCAGGTCAGGCAGCTCACAACCAGAGGGCAGTGTGACACTGTGTCTTTCACTGGAAAACATTCAAATGGAGTGTAACCTGACAGTCAGGGCAGAGTATAGAGCTGCTTGGTATTCAGTGCAGCAATTTGGGAGTTTACAATGCAGCGCTGCCATTGCTGCTGCTCCTGTGAGTGTGGCAGGTGAAGAGGCTGTAACCTACAGAGGTGGAGCTTCTTAGATGGAGAGAGAGAGATAAGTGAGGCAGAGAGCGTGAGAGAGACACAGTTTGGCCTCTTAACCCCTCCTCCCTTTTCTCTCTTATGTGGCTCAAAGTAGCACTTCATCAGCGAGAAGTAAATGACTATTCAGGAGACTAATTCAACTAAAACTCACTGCTTCTGGTGCCAAGACATGCACTAAACTCAATTAAGAAGGTGTGCGTGAGTGTGTATGTGTGTGTGTGTGTATGTGTGGCCTCAAGAGAGATACTGCTGTCTCATCAAATTGCTCTAATAGAGCCCCCCTCCCTCCTTCTTCTGTCACCCGTTCTTTCACCTAGACACGCAACGTCCCGCTCTAATGTGTCAGAGTCGATTTGTGCGGGTCATTATTATTTTAGCAACGATTCTCTGCCACCTCCAGTCTTTCCCTCTAGACATATTTCGGTTTTCACAGGAGGTGAAGGATAGAGAGGGAGGGATAGCTACAGACTGTGAGGAAGATGTTTGGTGTGTACTAATAGAGCAGCAGGCAGGCTGGCTAGTTAAGAATGTCACATAGTAGTCCCAGGACGTCCAGTTACTCGTTATGCCAAAATCACCAGATCAAGGTCACCGATTTCCTGTGTACAAAGTATAGAGACTAGAGATAAGCTGATATAACGGTTTGTTGCCAATTTATGTGCCAACATTGGCCCAAATCCAGCTCCTTACTCAACAGCTTCAGGGGCAGCACTCTGTAAAACTATAAAAGATGAAAATCATCAGTCTGGGATCACTGGAGGTGTTTGGGTTTTAAGGTCAAAATGCCTTTTTAGAGGCTGTTCCACCTTAACAAAAATGTTTTGAACTTTTTTAACATAATACGCCCACAATTTATATATTGCCAGTTTATATCTAAATCCAGTGTCCTGGTGCACACACTTCTCACAGTCTCAACCAAAAGTCAGCCAGTTTGACTTCTTAAACAACTTTTTCCCTGATCAGCTACAAAAATGAGGATAACTTTATTTGACAGCCTAAATTTTGGCAGTAAGTGCAGCTTTTACTGCAAGCGTATAAAAAATTACATTGTGATATTTGCAGGACATGTAATACTATATGTGACAGTTACTTTTAAGATGATGTCTAAGTTTGTTTGCACAGAAACTTTAGTGCAGCCTGAAGCAAAGCAATGAACCACCTGAAATGCCTGCGTGCATCACCTCGATTTCAGTTGTAATCTAAACAACTGAGATATGGGTATGGGAAGATAAGATGTGCGCAATTGCCTATTAAAAATTCTGTCTTTTCATATATGAGGTTACTGCTATGCCTGGTAAAGTTTATGAATGTAGAATGAGAGTTGGATTTTATAGGACAAATGCAAGCTGTGGGAAAACAGCAAATTCTGGCCAGCTAACTGCAAAGATAACCTGCTACACAGATCTGAAGCTCTATGAATACTAAACACAGGAAATGATAAATAAACTATTGAATTTAATTTCATAGTGCTATCTAACACATTTTTGCAGTTTACTCTTAATGTGTTTTTAATCACTTCTACTGCACAACATACAATGTTCAAGAGAGTCAGAAATGGATTATGTATTACAAGTGGATATAAAACTTTGAAATCAAAGCTTTTATGTGTAGCGCTCTTGCATTTGCTGAGGTCATACAGGATATCATGCTTGAAAGTCCTCTTTCACAAAAAAAAGGAACAGGCTATTAACACCCTCAATAATGTACCCACTTGTTTTAAGAATACCATCATTTTATACAGTTGACAATAGCTAAAAATATCTATTTAATGACAATAATCATTTAATCATTTTATAACCACAAATATCACGTTTTTAAGATGTTATATGTCTGTAACATAGGTCTTGGCAAACAGGTTAGAAAGGTATAACTGTCAACATGTGCATGACTAAAACGTCAATATAGAGTTGAGTAATTCTAAATATTTAAAGGTTATACTGATAACATTTTTATATAGACGAATATTTAAAAAATAATAATACATCCACAGAGCTTTTAGAAAAGTGTAGAATAAAAGTATCACTTTCCACCCCAAAAAATTCTGATTGTGAATTAATCATTTTAAAAATGTTGACGGGTCCAAAACGAATGTTTTGTTTATCTCTGTGTGAGATGTCTGAAGTTTGGTTCCTGCTTTTAAGAAGGCTTGTGAGCCAATAGTATAATGATGTTGGTATCACGTAGTATAGTTGCCAGTTAGTGTGGAAAAAACAGACACTGACATATAGCTTTCTTAGCTTAATAGAACAACAATAACCCATAAAATTACAGTTCTGCATATTTAAACAAAATAAACAACAGCTACCGACAGCCATAGTCCTTACAACCTTAAATAATGTGTTGTCACCGGTTAGATTGTCAAAATTAGAAAAATAACAGCTTCAATCCCTGAGGAGCTACGTTAGCATTAGTGACGGTTTGCATCCAGTTACCTAACGTTATAGTTCCCTCAAACAATGTAAAGTTATAATGAAGATGCGTATCAGTGAGGATTTAGAAGTGGGCCAGGGTCTGACATAACCGTGATCCAAAACGTGACTTTTATTGAGGGTGTCATCTCATATAGCAGTCTAACATTAGCCCTATTATGAGACACTTCGCCATGGGTACATTTGGCTAGCTAGCCATGTAGCCAGCTGCGTTGAGCTCAACAGATACTGTACTCATGTTAATATGAAAATCTGAAAATACTGACATGATCATACAGTCATCCTTTCTCCCTGTATTGTTGCCATTGTTGCTGTGTGGCGCTCAGCTGTTTTTTAAAACCCACTATAAGATTTGTTTTCAGCAAGAAAACACTTCGACTAATTTTAGGTCAACACAATGCGCTAGCTAACGTAAATTTTTAATGTAGTTGTCTGTCTTATGTCGAGCGCTGTGGGTTTTAATAGCATCCCTACAATGTACTGTACTGTACTCTTTGATTGGATTAAAATGTAAATATTTACCTAATGTCTTATAAAGATGATTGAAATGTCATTTTACGATAAGTGTTGCAATATAGGGCCCCTATAATTATTAAATGATGGGGAAAAAAGGGTTACCTAAAGCTAGCTAGCCATATTAATAGATTACCTTAGATAACGTTACATGAAACACCACCGCACAAAGTAACCTAAATCTATAGCTAATGTGTAGTTATATGTTGCAAAAGGAATTCATTACTCTATCATGAAAGATTCATCACTTGATATGATTCTGACTATCACTCCACTCGACCATGAAATATGCAGGTTGTGCAATGAACTGGCAGCCACTGTAATGGAATGGAAGGGGGAAGGTGGAGTGCGTCATCTAGTGGCTGGATGTCATCAATGTTATCAATAGCACCTTTAATTCATCACACTGTAAAGGTGTGTTCAGGCAGAAAGCTTCCTGTTGTATCAGCAAATTTGACAGCAGGACCGTTTGTGCAGTGTGTTTATTTATTATTACAGTCAATGGACCGACTGTACAGATGTTAGCTAGCTAGCAACATACACAACGACCATGTGTGTGGAAACATTTTTAACTTGCACTAGGCGAATTTGCGTCTAATCGTGCCCCACTTGCGTCTTTCTATTGACTTTGCATACACAAAATTCACCTTCTGTCTGAACACACCTTAAGATGTGCACACAGATATTCACATACATGCTGACCAAAATGCATACCCAAGCGCAATCAGATGCACAAGCACTAATACATAAACCTATAGTATGACCCTGGACCCCAGAGTGGGTCTGGTCTCACCTGTTGGGCTTGGGGAACAAGATGGAGGAGTCGGGCTTGCGGATGAAGTATTCATCAGCCACCTTGCTGATGGCGACAATCTTTTTCTCTCGGCGGGGCATGGTCTCCAGGGACAGGGGGGTCTCTACTTTTGGTCGCAGCATGCCTAGGTAAGGAGGCAGCATGTGGATGAAGATCTAGGAGGAAAGGAAAGATGAAAAGCAGTAGAGTTATCTCCACAACCTACAATAAAACCAGTTTCAATTTTTTCTTCTGATTTGATTTAAAAACAGGATTGAGTTGATGAGAGTTTAAAACTGGAAATCACAAATGTTAAAATACCCATTCATGAATATTGCTTTGACAAAACCACTTTGGGAAACAGAAGATTATTTAACTGTCCTTTCCACTTTCAGTCAATAGCTTGTTGGCTCTCCCAGACCTCCGAAATCCATCGTCTTTCATGGGAATAAAAAATCAATTTTGTTTGGATTTCCTGTTTCATAATTTATGGGAGAGTTTAAATGTACTTGCTCTGTATTTGCCTATTAAGGCTGAGAAATGAGACAAAATGTTGAATTTAGCAGTGAGATAACCTTTGAGAACAGTTGCTGCTAAATGATGTGGGTGGGGGAACCAAATGGGTAATGCTTCCAATTCCTCAACGTCTACTCTCAAGGTGTCCTTGAGCAAAGAACATAAACGCTAATTCTCCAGTGGAGCTCTTAAAGCTATGGTAGGTAGTGTATTTCAGAAGCACTTTTTATTAGATTTGTTGAAATTCACTTTACATCCTAACAGCAATCAGTAAATCAAATGCTCTGGGGAAAAAAAGAAATCCGGTATCTGTGGCTGTCACAGGCCTTTAATTAACGCTGCGTTCCATTTGAACTGGGAAGTCCGAGTTCCCAGTCGGAAATTTCAACTGGAACGCCCCCCTGAAGTTGGATTCCGACTCGGAAAGTTGGAAGAACCTCACCACCCCCGACCTCAAAATCCAAAACTGTTAGTGAAAGCTGAAGTGATATACTGTTTATTAGCACTTCTGTCTTTTGTGGCTTATTAAATCAGTCGTACACACAGTACTGTGTGTGTTATTAAAACAGAAATACATGTTTGATAAAACCTGAGAAAAATGAAGTAAATCTTTTTATATAACCATCACTTGGTACTCATTGGCTGTCAGACTTGGAGCTGCCTTTCAAAAGAATACCAGAGGAATTTGTCTTGAAGATAAAACAGCAAATCGCTGGGCCAAATGTTAGTCTTGATCAATATCATAAATGCTGTTTGCCTCTGTAAATGGCTCTTTTATCAGCACTTTGAAGTGCTTGGATATAATTCTTTTGAAATTACTATTGGCTTCCCTGTATTGACAGATGGCGGTCAATAATAGCCTGGCAAGGATCATACTGTACTGTAGCTACAAAGCAGAATGTAACTTAAGGTGAAGCAGCTTGTTTGTATTGTAGTTTCAAAGAAAAAAGGGTGACTTCATTCAGAATCAAATATGTCCATGTTCTTATGTGACCACCTCTGGTATTTCTTTCTATTCTATTCTCCCCTGTTTCCCAGTACACTACAACATCTGTCATGTTTCCCGTAGACTGTTCTCTCTGTGTGGGACAGTAGATCAGTAAGTCACACACAGTGACATGACTATGGCAACAAAAAGCAGTCAAAGTGGCCAAACAGCGGGAGCTCTAAGACACGTTGTTGAAGCAGTGCGTGTGGGTCAGATTTACTAAGAAAATGGCGTTGCGCAAACGTGCACTGCGGTTTTCATTGAGTTTGTGGACGCATTCTGTGTGTGTTCAGCGCCTGATATACTAAAACAGTGGCGCCTTACGCAGTCAGCTCCTGGACTGAACCTGGAACTGAACCTCCGGACGCACTCTGCCAGTGAAGAAGAGCTCATGCAGTAAGTGCAGTTCAGAGGTGGGATTTCTGCGTTTTATAACATATTGATCTTGATTTACAAAATATTTCCTTGATACACAAGGTAGGCCTACATGGCACCAGAGGGAGGGAGGGAGGGAGAGAGAGAGGGAAAGACGGAGCAGGTGGAGGTGGAGATGTTGTTGATATTGATGTTGAGATAAATGCAGCCAAACGCACTTAGTTTAGTTGTAGTCTGTAGTGATTTTACGGTTCCCTGATCATCAAATCAGTTCAAATTCAAGTTTGATGAAATCAAACCACAACATCCTTCCACTATTCATTTGACTACAGTAATCAGATATTATGTTAATTAATAATAGCCTAATTGCTTTTGTTTTTAGTTATACACAAGCCTATATTCAATATATGTTTATTTCCGCCACTACAACCTTCCTTTTCAGAGTGGAGAATTTTCCCCACATATTTTTTTGTCGCGTATAGCGTGACCTCATTAAATCCAATGGAATACATTATCATCCTTTGTTAACATGTATCATCCTATTATTTGTGCGATCCTCCCTTATACGCATATGCAATGAGGAGAGAGGTGCAGCCACTGTACACTAAGCTGAACGAGGGAGGCCGAGGACTAGTGAGTGTCGGAACCACTGTCCAGGATGAAACAACAAAGATCCAGGAGTACATCAGGAAGATGGCCCCCAATGATGAACGGCTAAGCGAATACCTCAGGCAGCAGAAACCCGAGGATGATGAGGAGGAGGAGGATGAACCATCATGGAGAGACAAGCCCCTGCACGGCATGTACCACTGACAGATAGAAGAAGTGGCTGATATCAAGAAATCCTACCAGTGGCTGGAAAAGGCTAGACTAAAGGACAGCACAGAAGCACTAATCATGGCAGCAAAAGAACAGGCACTCAGTACAAAATCAATAGAGGCTCCCAGTGTACCACACCAGACAGGACCCCAGGTGCAGACTGTGCAAAGATGCCCCTGAGACAGTTCAGGACATAACAGCAGGGTCTAAGATGCAGGCAGGAACAGCGTACATGGAACGCCATAACCAGGTGGCTGGCATAGTGCACAGGAACATCTGCCATGAGTATGGGCTGGAAGTCCCAAGGTCAAAATGGAAGACACCTCCTAAGGTAGCTGAGAATGACCGAGCTAAGATCCTGGTGAGGGCTAACCAACCAGACATCGTGATGATCGACAAACAGCAGAAGAAGGCAGTGGTGACAGATGTAGCAATCCCAAGCGACAGCAACATCAAGAAGGAACACGAGAAGCTCGAAAAATACCAAGGGCTGAAAGAGGAGCTAGAAAAGATGTGGAGAGTAAAAGCAACAGTGGTGCCAGTGGCAATCGGAGCACTGGGGGCTGTAACCCCCAAACTGGGAGAGTGGCTCCAGCAGATTCCAGGTACAACATCTGAAGTCTCTGTCCAGAAGAGTGTAGTCCTAGGAACAGCTGAGATACTGCGCAGAACCCTCAAACTCCCAGGCCTCTGGTAGAGGACCCGAGCTTGAGGATGACAAAAACCACCCCACAGGGTGAGAGGGGGGATTTATTATATATATTTATTCATCTATTTTCTACCATCTTAGTTTAGAGTGTCAACATATCAACATTTGCTAATTAGCAAAGCAGAGCTGAGGCTCATTTGTGTTGCAAGTATTTGATCAGAAACCAGAATATTGAATAAACTGAAATTTTGACCTGATAATGGCACTAGATGAAAAGTTAAGGAATCACCAAAGTGATTTCAATTCATCCTGAGGGATTTGTATCCAATTTCATGGCAATCCATCCAATAGTTGTCTAGTTATTTTGGCCTGGACCTGTGGCTAGACTGACCGACAGATTGACAGGGAAATCCCTAGAACCACACTGCTAGCATGGCTAAAAACCTGTACTTGGATATTTTAAAGGCTGGTTCCAGAATGTTTGACACTCTGCATATAAACATTTGACTACTGTTGACTAAGTGGCCAACAATAAATAAATAAATGAAGAACTGAATATGCCCCCACCAAAATTTGATCCCTGGCAGTGTGGAGAAGATTTTGAAACACTACTTTGCCCTTCATGTTGGGGAAAAACATTACAGACAATATGATTAAGTGATTAGATAAATTAATAAAATACAATCCAAAAAATTGACTTATTTTTAGACTGTTGAAACTATTTAAAGTCCTGGCTATGTTCCTGGTGGAATAGTGTAGTTAGTGTAGAAAAGGATGTTTTTGTCTGCAGGTAAAACCCTGCAGGTGTGATTCTTCCCACTGTCTGAGCACAGTCCGACCAGGTCATCCGACTGACATGAATTAATGCTTAGCCAAACTACTTTCCAGTACAGCCCATTATTGACTCAGCTCTGGAATATTCCACTTGTGACACTTGTTCAAATATAAGTACATCCAGGAAATGCTGAATAATTTAATTTAAAACACACATACCTACATTTCAAGCCTTTGCTGGTTTTAACACACACACACTTAAACATCAGACACCTGTTGGATTTCCCACAGCTTGGCACATCATGAAGAGGAGCGCTCCACTTCATCTACCTTATATCACAACGATGGCTGCCGTAACTCAGCTAGTATCGCTGCTCTGTCTATGTGAGACCAGAGCCTCAGACACAGCGACACGATCACAGCAGCAGAGCGCATCCGAAGCGACGTCAAGGCTGAGCTGAGGGACATGGTGACTGAGCAGAAGGAGGAGCTGAAGGCCAACAAGGCTGCACTTGACACCCAGAGGACCTTGGTGGGTGACCTGAGGAGAGAGAACTCAGCCCTGAGAGCCTCACAGCGCACCATGGCCATCTGAGTTAAGCAAATGGAGAAATAAAATGAGATGCTGAAGGCAACTGTCAAGATGAAGAAGAAGGAAAAAGCAGCAGAGGTGATGTCTGTCCAGAGACTGAACGCTTTGGGGACCAAAGTGACCTTTTCTGTTGCTTTGGACTGCCCTGGTGGAGATACATATGGACCATTTGACAGACTTAAAAAAGTCATTTTCAAATGGGTCTATGTCAATGTTGGCAATGCCTACAACCTGGCTCCAGGCACCTTCACTGCACCTGTGAAAGGAGTCTGTTACTTCAGGTTTAGTAGTAATAAATGGATGGGTGTTCTCTTGTATAAGAATGATCAATCTGTAAAGTACACACAATTGCAAAATGGGGATGGTCATTTGAATTTGTCCTTTACCGTGATTCTACAGCTGGAGACGGGAGATGTTATTGACACCCGTATATTTCCTAACATTAGATTTGCCCCGTCAGCATCAGGGGATATCACCCTCCCCTGGCTTACTGCTGTTCCCTCTGTAAGGGCTATGAGGTGACGAATGTTTCATGAAAAATATCACAGCACAAGATTCCAGCACAATTTTCCTTCAACATGTACCAGATTTCTGACAAAAATTGAGACTCAAATTTGTCTCGCAAATGACTTTTTCCCTGCTCATATGAAATTTCTGCTGATTGGCTTAGATGTGAAGATTATTTTAAAGGATGGCGGGGCTAAATGCCCAGCTTGGAAGTGGTGCCATTAAAGAATAATGACTGTAATAAAAGAATGCTCAGAGAATAAAAGTCAATATTTCCCTCATTTCAGAATATAATTATTGTATTAGTAGAATGGACAGGTGCCCTTTTGTCAGTGATGATTTATATTCACTTAAAATTAGATAATTTGAATTTTGTAATTCATCACAGACGTTCCAGAAACTGCTATACTGCAAACAGCATACATTAAAGTGTGCATGCTATTTCTTTCTTGTTGCTTGTTCTTAAGTAGCATAGTCTACACTGCAGCTTCACATGTACTTTATTTTTGTCATAAACATGTCCAAAGTTCTAAAAAAACATACAGTCACCAAGCAGTCTCTTCATTGTTTCACATTAGTCTCTATAAACAGATATCTGCATAAGAATGCAGAATCTGTAGGCAAGGGACAAGATTTTGGGTTCTGGTTTCCATTTGTAGTCTGTTTGTAGTTCGGGTAGTATTGACCAATCACACAGTTGCCTATTTACACATCCTGTAGACACAGAGCAACATTAGCATTCATTTGGAGTCATGTTTCCAGCTGCCTGATTGATGTAAGTCCAAAATTCACTCTGCTTTTTACTTTGTTTTGGTTTCCACCGACTCCTAAAAAATAATTCTGGCTCTTCAGAATTCTTCTAAATGCTTCAGTATGCTCACTAGCAGGTTGCTAACTTTCTACTGCTGCTGCTCGGTGCTGAGCAGGTAACACTGTGTGTTACCTGCTCAGCACCACCTGATTAACATCGTATGTTCTCCTTTCCACATTGTATATCAATCAGTTTTCACTGAAAACAGCTGCCTGCTGCTGGAAACTATGTTGTTGAGACTGAACACAAATAGTAACTAATAGTAACCAAAACACTGAGCTGAAAAATGCAAAAAATACTCTCCGCAGCTGAGGGGAGCTGCAAACTTGGGTCATAATTCTCTGTGGGTTCATCACTGCAAGTGCCCCCTTTCACATTCTGTGTTGTCTTTGATCCATTGTTAGTATATAAATATTGATTAGTGCAGCTTTAAACAAGACCAATACATACCTGAACATCCAAAAATTTCCCACTACCAATGTTCCGTGCACAAATCTTCCCTCTCCACATTCATGACACTGATCGTCTAAATAGTAGGAGTGAAAAGAAGCAGAACCTATAATGTTCTTTTCTCCCATCAATCCAGTACCAAGCAGCTTAGTTCCATTAAACCATGCAAATCACCCGTGTATGAGCCTTTCAAAGGTGAATGTTCCCTGAAAGCGTAACGGAACTTGGAGCAAAGTATAGAGCTGCTGCTCAGGCCTGTAATTAGCTTCACATAATGTACAGTGAGGGCAACAGCCACTGATGGAGGTTAATGGTATAACATGACGTTCAGGGTGTTGAGCAGTGTGTCAATTTAATCCAATAGTCTGCCTGAACCTAAACTACTATTGCCTCCATCACCAAATGATCACAAAAATTAACATTACATTGATTAATTATTTCAAGGCCACAATTTACTACATCGATGGAGGCGTTGCTTGCTCACATAATGGATGATGTGCTTAAATTGATTGATTTATTTATTTATTTAGTACATTTACACCCTCATTTTCATTATGTGCACATCGTCATGACTTGTGCTTATTAACAGGTGCCTACAAGGTAATAAAATGTGTACATGGTTGTAAAGCTTTTGCCTCTGATTTCACTCATCTGGTATAATTTGTTGGATTATTCATTATGTTTAATTAGTCTTAATAAGTTATTGTCTTAGTTTTCTTGTTGAATAAATATATAGTAAGGCAAACAAAGATTTTATATGTGACATTGTATATTTAGCATATACTATAGAGTTTATAGTATCTTAATGGAAAGGAGGGGTGTATCTTACATTTTAATTAATGTCATGTGATTTCATTTTGATATCTATTTGCAGATTGTGATCCATGCATGTTTTATCTGCACATAGGAGCAGGTCACATGCAGGAATGAATACTTGTTGCACTGCAGAACGTGCTGAAAATGGCTGGTTAAACATCACTCACCATGCCTCTCTTTGATGCAGACTGCTAAGAAAATGAAAGCCCAGACACTGAAGATATTGCCTTCATCTTTGTGAGCTGGTATCCTGCTAAAGCCTCTAACAAGAGAAAGTAAGCGTTCTCATTCTACTAAACTGCTCTGAAATATGACAAGTGCGCAGGGGAATGAGCTATCTACGGAGAAAAAAAACAACATGTTTTGTGCAGAGCCACAGAGCCCAGGAACACAAAAATATCAATTCAGTTAAACATGTAGAATCATGTCAAACTATTTCATTCATTCATCCTCAAGTTTGATTTGATAATGTAAAGCTGTAACCAGGCTATGTGACATTTCATACTTTAGCCCATGGAGGCAGGGAGCTCACCTTGCGGACCCACATGGGCATCAGGTGAGTGTTGGGTGAGCGGTGGTGCAGATTGAGGACGACCACACTGAGGATGACAGAAAATGTGACCAGGATCATGGTGAACATGATGTAGTTGACAATGATGGGGACACCCAGTGAAGTCTCTGGGATCTTATCAGCCAGCAGCAGCAGGAACACAGTGAGGGTGAGCAACACGTTGATCGACAGACCCATCTTCTCGCCTGGTTGGGGGGGAGGGGCAATTAATACAACGTACTTAACAATGTGGAGAAGATCTTATGTAGGCCCCATGCAGTTTACCACCAATGGCTTTATTTGGTATCTGTACATATGGAAGTTGGTGTTCAATATTTACTTTTGTTGAGGAAAATAATTATTACAGCGTGTTCCTTTAGGTCCGTGTTACAACTCATGTAGTTTTACCAGGACAAGGTGTGTTCCTTCTTCAGCTGAGTGAGATCTACTATTTTACCAGCAGCTGGCCCATGTAATTCACCAGTAAAAAGTCTAATGGAAAATGCATCTCCCATTTTAAGTGAAGGTGATTTGCCAATAGAGCAAGACCTCTCAGGTGTGTTCAGTGGTCACTTATAAGCTGTGTTTACCTAAGACTGGTTAGAGTTGGTGGGTGATGAGAAATTGATGTGCATAGGGCAGTGCATGCTCCAATAGTGAGAAACTGTCAAACCAGAGGCATTTCACTTCAACGTGTCTTGCCAGACAGGTGATCTCTGGGAAGTACAGTGCAAACAATTATTGATTAACAGCAAAAATGTTGTAAAAGAAAAAATATATATCTTTCACTTTAATGTCCTTGACTTTAATGTCTCTGTGTCTGGGGGGAGGATTATACTACATGTCTGCAGATTGTGCAGGAGCACAGACCTTAAGGTCACACAAGCAGAGGGTGTAAGATTAAAAAAAAAAAAAAAAAATCAGGGGCAGCCAGAAAAAGCAGAAAGCTGTATGCACACACACACCACCTTCAGGGCCATAACCAGGATTTTAGCAATGCTAAGGCCATGTGTCCAAATTCCCCCAGAGCTACCACACATACCCGGAAGAAATGTTTGAGAAGCCACCAAAAAGTCTGTAAAATGTTCAGATTTATTTTCTTCACATTTTAGCTTTCTTTTTTTCATTTTGTTCTATCCATCTATCTCCCTACATGATGCTATAAATGGTGTTTCAGAAGAAGACATGCTTAATACCTTTTACTTTAATTCAGTCATTTATTTCCTGTGCTCAATATGGAGCAGCATTTAAGATAATGTGTCAACAATGTATTAAAACCAGCTTTTACAAAAGTGTAATTCAAGTGAAATTGTAGAATGTAGACTACTCCTCATGTCAGTAAAATTCCCAGAAACAATTTCCTATAGCTATAAGGTATAGGAATTCTATGTGCCGTTGTATTATGAGCTTAAATGAGTCATTACACATGGCCATGCAGTGTGTGAGTGGTATAGTGGGTTCTTATTGGATGCCATGCCTGAATCTGGATTCACACTCTAGGACGAAAGAGCTGAACTGAGGAAAAATAATTATAATGTGTTATATAACATAACACATTATAATTATTTTTCCTCAGTTCAGCTTGTTGTTATTATATGTCGTGTTATGGTCACTGTTACATACCCTAAGGTGAATGTGGAACTAATATGACCTCAGTTGCTCCACCGGCTCTGTGGGCCTCAATTTTAGGTCCACCTCCTCCACTAGTGCAATTGTCAGCTGATCACTGACCATCTGGGGGTATATAAGGGCCAAAGGGCTGCACATTTGGACCTCTTGGCCATTTTCTGTCACCTTTTGACCTTCAGAGTATTTGTGGAATGGGGGGTATTTGGTCGGGACCAAGATTAGTCCATAGCACATGTCAGGATGGAGGTAGCTCTGTTGTAAACTTTGAGTTACTCTTTAATTATTTAAAATGTAACATTTATTTTTTTTTTAATCTTAACTTCTACTAATTCTTGCTAAGAAGCTCTGTGACAGCTGCCATTTTATTAACTTCTCTTTTCTCCTGATTTTTGTGTTGTTAATATCTTATTGGATAGTTCATTAAGTATTGTGGTTGTATTTCTAGCCAGGATTTGTCGGTTTGTTATTTTGGCCTGGGCTCTCCCTGAGATTCAACTTAAGCTTGAGTATTAGAATCCTCATATTTGTCATCTAGTGTTATCTTACTCTCCTCTCCCTATAGATCAACTTGTCAACAGTCACGATGTGTTAAGTGCCATGAATATATTTGTTTATCTGATTATCTAAACTGGTATAAAATCTTAATAGGTATAATTCAGTTAACCAAAAAGGTAACACATTTAAATGTTTTCCTCGGTTTTCAGTCAAACGCATTAGTATGTTTTTTTCCAAAAATGTCAGATGTCAGTACCTGGATATTGTATTTATTGTGCAAAGCAAACAACATGCTGCCGTGCAGTGGTGAACACCTGCAGACTGATTACCCCGTGAATCCATGTAAACAAGTCTATTACAGAGTGTTGTGAACAAAGTATGAACAAAGTGTTAAACTGATTACTCTATTTCTCTGATTTCTGCTATTTTCATTTTCAAGGTTATTGATTCAGCAGTGCTCTATGGGAAACAGTTATCTAATCTGAAATTGAATCCCTTTGTGCCAGTAATTGGACAAATGTGTGATTACCCAGTTCAAACGGACCACACAAACACAATTAGGAAATGGTATTAGCCGTTTTAGAGAGCAATGATAAGGCAGTATTATCCTAACCAAAGCTACATCAAGGTGGAAACTGTATGCAACTGACTTTGAACCATCTTTACCTTCAGCTCATAGTAAACTGGTTTGTATGTATTATTCTGTATTGTTGGTATACCTGCATCAGGTGGCAGGTAGAAGTTAAAGATGGCGATGATGGTGATGAGGATGCAGGGGAGGATGATGTTCAAGACGTAGTACAGAGGCTTCCTCTCGATGATCAGGTAGAAGGTCATGTCCTCATACAGATCGTCATTTAGGTTCTTCCTGCTCGGCTTGTGTCTGATTTGCCACTCGCCTCCCTCTGGAGAAACATTCACATTTTAAGAATTTAGATCAGCAAAATGATGGCTTTTACAACACAAACAACAAACAGGTAAAAACACTGCTGTGACTATGATTGAAATATTAAGCAAAAGCAAGCAAGTGCCTAATGAGAGAAAACAAAAAATCATTGACTGTATTAGGACTACTACTTTGTCATTTACTGTGCAAATATTCCTACCCTTAATATCTTTTATTTTTTCCTCTAACAATAAACTGAAACTGCTTAAACGTGGAATTGTGGCAATCTACTAAATGTTTCACATATTCATTCATATAAAAATTGTGTGCTGTGTCATGTGACTTTTCCCTTCCTTTCTAAAAGCCCCCTATTCCCTTTACTGCTCCATCCTTCCATCCATCCTGTCATGTGTTCCCCACCAAATTCTCACCACTGTAAGCTTCGTCCAGTTGGATCTCCCTGATCTCGTTGCCTTTTGAGTCCAGTGCATACTGTATGTCGATCTCGGTCGAGTCATACGTGTAGGAGCGGAACTGCATGGTGCAGTTCTGCCAGTCAAATGGGAAATATGTTACCTAGACAGAGAAACAAACAGGGGTGTTAATAGAGTAGGAAGAGGAGGAGCATGTTTAGAAGGAAATGAATGGAAAGCATAAGAATACTTTAAGTTTGTGTATGTATATGTGTTTACCTTTACTCCACAAGAGCTGCAGTAGAGTGCAGGGGGAGTCCAGGTTACTCTGCCATTGCTATAAGCCTGAACATGGACATGCAGGGCCACATCAAACACCCCATCATTACTGCAAACAGAGATTTAGATACAATATGAATTCAGAACTTTAGTTACTTTCTTATACCTGTATGTTACTGTCAGTAGAAGACTGAACTTGAAACATCTTATAGAGCTTGTGAAATCCTTATGGTCTTCTACTGAGGTTTTTAGCTTCTTTCTTCTTCTTCTTCTTTCGACCTGCTCAGGGTCTATTACTACCTTCCACCCAGTGCATCCTGGGATAGGCTCCAGTTAAGGAAAGATGAACAAAAGATGAACTTAGAATATTTCCTTATGGAAATGTTTTAACCAGTAATAATAGCACAGAACAATCAAGTCAAATCAAATGTATTTATAAAGCACATTTAAAAATGACCCACGTTGACCAAAGTGCTGTATAGACCAGAGCAGGTAGCTACAATTACAAATAAAAGAACCACAAATAAAAAGAAACACCGACATAAACGTCAATGCACATAACTCATAGGCACAACTAACACTTATAGGCATAGGCACCAGTAAAAAAAAATCAGCCACGTCAGGAGGATTCAAATGCTAGTGAGATAGGTATAGGTCTATCAGGTGAGATCTGATAGGGACGGGGATGCTGTTCCACAGTCTAGGGGCTGCAACAGCAAAGGCTCCGTTACCGCTGCTTAAGTTAAGTTAGATCGCAGGACAGTCAGGACACCCAAGTCAGCTGACATGAGGGACCTGGAGGTAGAATAAGGGGTTAGGAGGTCTGTGACATAGGAGGGGGCCAGCCCATTTAGGGCTTTCTAGACAAACAGGAGAAAGAGATTCATACAGAATCATCCTGTATTGTATTGAACCGTACATTGTCTAGCCTGGTACACGGAGACTGTCCTCACAAGACAAATGACAGCATTGGTCATATGTTCAAACACTTTAAACAACCTACGTTTCGATGGAATCAGTATGAATTATGACTGCTGTCTCTCAGAAGCAACTGTGGAAGTAGCATGATGCTGTTATAGCGCCACAATAGAAAGCATCTGACTTTGACACGAGAGGCCGCTGTTTGCATCCTGTTTCCTACAACAATCAATGTTGGTTTCTTTTAACAACGGCCACAATCTCTCTTTAACTTTAACCAAGTAGACTTAGCTGCCTAAACTTAACCAAGCACTAACTATAGTGAAGCCAGAACCAAAAATGCTCATGCGAATCTATTTTTGGAATGGTCATTCGCAACGGTTTTGGAAGGTACTGACATGTCATCCTGCCAGATACTGGTAATTTTGGAGGACAATAACAAACAACCTATTTTGTTGTTTGGGTTGGAGGACTCGTCAGTTATACAGGTAAGGGTTAATAGCGCACCCTGTCCTTCAGTGACTGGTTTTACAGAGACAATTGTGTGGGTTTAGTTAAAAGATCTGGGCAGTACAACTTTCTGAAATGGCCAGAAACACTGCAACATTAGACGCCAAGCCATTATTAACAGATATTAGCAATATTAACAGGTTATGCTGCTGACTCAGCTGCACATATCATGTAATAGCAGCATCACAGGTTTGATGCTCTCCTGAGGCCTTTGTTTCATGTCATCCCGCTTCCTCTCACTCAACCTTCCTGTCTCTTTGTTCTTTGCAATAAAGCATGACATTACCATCAAAGAGAGATAGGATAAAAGCTCTGGTCAGAGCGAGTAACATCGTAGTAACTATATCTCGTATGTCGGATTATTGCAGTGTCACTGCTCCTTCCATTCTCTCGCCACAGCTCCCACACTGCAAGACCCCACTAAAACATTTTAATTGGCATGGATGAAATAGAGGAACTCAACACATTTCACAGGACACTACTAAGTGCAGCACTAATGTTGGATGTATAGAGCTGTTTTGCCCATTAAGCTCATAACACTATACACAACAAAGACATCAAGTCAATTAGACACAGATTTAGCCACCTGTCAGGGTGTAGTGTTTGGTTTTTATGGCTCTGGTAATTTAAGCTTGTGTCCTTAAAGCAGACCCTCCTAAAACCCTGTCCCTGTGAAGGTGCTGCTGCTGTTAAAATGACCAGCATTGATCAAACACATACACACACACACACACACAAACAGAGAGAGAAGGGCTTTTGTATTTGTGTGTATGTACATATTTGTGTGTTTGTGTGTGGTTCCAAGTGAGCGCCTCCCGGGCTGAAGTAGCTGAGCGGTGCCATCATCTTAGTTTTTAGGGAGCCATGCTTTCTTAATTGCCTATAAAGTGCTGATGAATGGAGCAGTGGGGATATTTACAGCTGTGTTAATGGGAGTGTGTACGTGTGTAGGTGTAAGAAAAATAAACTACACTCACTGTTCTAAGTATCTAAAACAAAAATGTAATTTAATGCTGTGACAGAGAGTCTGTCCATTACATAAGTGCTGCACTGTACTGTACCTGTACTGGGTCTTTAACCTGATGTCCACTGGGTGCAGCTGTGTAGTGTTCTGGCTCGCCACAAACACTCTGCTGCTATTCCAGCCAGTTTACCAATGTCCACTGTATGAATAGGCATAGTGCCTCACTAAAGGCTCACATGCGGCCAGTGAAGAGAGAGGGAATATAATGGCTATAATTATTGACAACTGTCAACTGACATTAATATTTAATGATGCATTTTATTTGTTAACCTCTAGGCCAAAATGTGCAGCTCTTTGCAGTTTTAATTACTGTACATAGCACACTGCTGTCATGGCTTTCTTTTATATCTGTATTTCCTAAATATTGTATATTTGTAGAGAAAAAAATGTAGCATTCCTTATCCTGCTCCACAGACTGTGAGAGAAATGACAAAGAAAAACTAGTTCTGCTAAAAATTACATAAAGATAAGCCAATTAAGGAAATGAAATAAAAATCCGTGCTTCAGAGATGCAAGCTGGTTTTGGGAAAAATACACCCATCATGTAAAGTTAGTGCAGTGGAGTGCCCTGCATGAGCTCCTGCAAGATACTCCAGTCATGCTAGGTGGTGGACATTGGCACATTGTCTAGAATGGCAGAGGCTTGTCTCCAGCAGACCTAACCATGACCAGTAGGCACTGGGGGTTAATAATAATTATGACGTTGAGTGGGGGTGTAAGGAGCAAGCTCAAAGTTGATTATATACTGTAACTAACAGGAAAGAATTAAAGCTAACAGGCATGGTTAGCTAGCTGTACAACACAAGCAGTGGGATGAGCAGGGTGGCTCTATATCGACTCTGCCTGAATAAACAGACCGACACGAACTTAACTCTGTGTCAGTGGAAGGAAAGTTTTTCCTCATAAGACATTTGTCATTTTGTTGCAATATCTTATTCTACGGGTCTTTCACACAAGGAACATGCCCATCAATATGTATGGGAGGGTAAAAACAAAATGCCCCTTAGGGCCTATAAAGAAAGCACCCTAGGCAAAAACTAAAATCTAAAAAATGGTGGAAAGTGACCAAATGGTTTCTCCTCACATTTTTGGTGCTGATTAATTCATGCCAATTAGAGTACAGTGCTTGTGCTTACTTATTGATGAGGACAATGTCAGGCAGCCAAACCTTCCCAGACGGGATACGCAACACCTCTATCCCATCATGCTCCTTGGGTTTCCATGACAACCGATGATCTGTCCATTCCTGTTTAAAGAATTTAAAAAGTGTTTGTGTTTATGTATTCAGGAATGTGGGAATTACACACCAGTACACAAAAAGGGCAGGGGCAAGAGGGAAACAGAGAATTACAGAAGAGGGAAACTTTGCATTTACAAATGTAACCAATTTGTCATTTCATCACTTTATTTTTCATTTTTCCACTGCTGTAATTAGATTCCACAGGGATGATTCTCCTGTACATTTGTCCTTGCATAACAAAACACTCATTTGCATAATTTTTCATTTTGCATATACTCTGTATTATTATGACTACTCCAAGTTTTCTCGCTTGGTTGTTTGTGCAGTGTATTGGCACTGAGCTGTATATGAAGAAGGAGGTCTTAATACACTTATTTTCAGTGGAGCTAAAGTCATGATTGAGTTGGTCAAAATTATGTGAAATGGTAAGTTACTGCATCAATGAAGACTGTGTATAGGGGCTCCCTTTCATGCAACTTTCTGTGTCCCTCAAACAAACTGCTGACAGATCATTCCTGGTGTATTGGGAAGGCCACAGTTTATAAAAACAACTCCAATTTGCAGCCTCAGTGCAACAAGCACGCAGCAAAAAATGTTGCAACACTTACCAGATTCATGACAACAATTGTGCTCATTTCTTCATTTTTCATATTCTGGAACAAATATATATAAAAAAAATGTTATTGGTGCCTCTCTTAATGATCATCCATACACAATCATATTGTTTGAGGTTAGTTTACTTTTAGAAGAGACGTGTGGAGTTTGAAAGTTATGAAATAACCCATTGCTCGTATCATATTTTTATTTTGATATTGTGCAATGACTCTCAATGAAGTGTTCAAGTCCTTTACTGTTCATGACAGTTACACTGTGACAGGACATAAAATCGGTTATCTTCAACATCTTCCTTGGCTGTTAGATGGACACTCCTGGTTTTCATTTCAGCTGTATTTGCTGTAGAAACCTCATCATGAAAATGCTTTTCTACTTCCTGTACTCCAAGACAACAATAAACAGCACTCTGCATAACAATGGTGTCAATCCACATAAACCTGAACCACCTCAGGCTTCGGAAGTCCCCTGTAAGTACAATGTTGTACCCCATACTGTAAGTTGGCCTGCTTTACAACATACACAATAATATCTAGGTTATAGACCTACAGTATGTTCCTGACAATACTCTTGGACCTCTGTTTGTTCCAGTGTAAAAACATCAATGTACCCTGTAGTTATTAAGGAACTATGTTAGCCTATCCTCATTTTGCTACCATCAGTACCTCTTCAGCGTTGGTAATATATGGTAATTTCAAAAATAAACCACAGCAGATTTATAAACAGAACTCATTTTCCCAACTTCCCCAAAACTTCTAGCTTTGCTGCTCAATAGGTCATACTGTACCCCATAATAGCAGAATAGGTACCTTTATACTGTATACCTACAGTGTAAATTACTTTTAAGCTCCCAGATTGTTACCCCCTTCTTCCCTAACTTCACATCTTGTTCCCTTGTACCTACGTGTATGTATCAGTACGTACTATACTGGTAGAATTACGGTGCACGTTGCGGGGTGTAATCTGAAGCGTTACCAGAAAATGATTATAAGTTAATGATTTGGTATAAAAATGTTTTCTCGAAATTCAGATTTTTCAACTTTAAATAGCATCAGCTCAGTAAACCCAACATGTTATGGTTGTGATGTAACAACACGCTTCTACAGCAAAGCGGTATTGACAACATTCATGTCCTTTGTCATGCCCAGTTGATGTACATGTGTAAACATAGTTTCAGTGCTGCTGTTGGGCTTCTATGATCATCCCATACTGTATACAAATACAAATAATATCAAGAGTTATGGATACATGATGGAAATACAGCATCTACTTGTTAATAGTGGCTCCAAACCAGCAGACAAGACAGCTGATAGTCATTTGAGATACTGATTGGTTTGACAGCAATGGACACGAACCAGCTACTTCCAGGACAGAGTTCATGATGTAGGCTTTGGTAAAGACGTTTGCATGTGTAAATGTCCACTAGTATGTGAGTACGCAGTCTCCATGAAT